>NC_081757.1:43275284-43487784 GCF_963082965.1 Carassius carassius | reverse complement strand
ACACCTAAAGCAGCAGAGATATACGGCGTCTCTATATTGTCATCCTCCTAAACAGTGGATGTGTGAAAAGTTGGAGCAGATTTATGGTCTGTGTAAAGTGTGCAGCAGTAGATTGCAGCGAAATGTAGCTGTCTTATAAAAACTTCCTCCGCTCTCAACATTACTGATATAAATTAGAAGCACTCCAGTGCTTTTATCCTTGTTAAAAGAACAAAGACACAAAGGTGTGGGATCACACACACACACACACACACACACACACACACACACACACACACACACACACACACACACACACAAACACACTGAGTGAATTGGATGACAAACGTATAGTGACTCTAGCAATGGAGCGATTTGATTGGCGACTGACAGGCTTACAGATGCTTTTATTGGACACTAGTTAATTTGTGTTTGTTTATGTGTGCGTGTATGTGTGTGCACGCAAGTGTGTGTTTACTCAAGGGTTTGTGTTCATAAACACTCAGCCTCAATATGATTTTATCAGAGTGACTGTTTGCTCTCAAAATAATAAAAGCACACACCGATAATGACTGGGTTGTGTTTGAGTTACACTTGCTGTGAATTTACAATATTTGGACATTTTAAAGAGACAGTAGTCCCCCCCCCCCCAAATAAAGTTGTGTCATCTTTTGCTCACCATCCACTTGTTCCAAACATTTTAATAAAGTGTTGAACTAAGCAGTTGATGGTAGCCATCGACTTCCATAGTATATTTCACCCCATACTGTAGAAGTCAATGGATACCGTCAACTGTTTGGTTACGAACATTCTTCACATATCTTTCATTTTCAACAGAAGAAAGAAACTCAGTTTGCAACAACTTGAGGCTGAATATATGATGACAGAATTGTCTTTTTTGGGTGAACTGTCCCTTTAAGTAGGATTTCCAATCATAGTTCATGTTATAATCATGTAATGTTACATATTATGAGGGTTTGAAGTTTTAAGTTATTGTAACAATTAAGCAGTGTTGGGGAGTAACTAGTTACATGTAACGGCGTTACGTAATTTAATTACAAAATTAATGTAACTGTAATTAGTTACAGTTACTACGAAAAAATGAGTAATTAAATTACAGTTACTTATGAAATTTTTAACGATTACAAAGGGGATTACATTTGAATATTTACACACATCCACATACAGATTTAACTGATTTCTTTCCCAAATTGCGCTGACTATTATGAGACATACGCCCTAATAATTTCCGGGATGCGGAAACACAGTCTGGTTCGTAGAATCCAGTCATAGAAAAACGGAATGCCTAACGCGGACGGAATGTGCCACATTTTGGATTACTATATCAAAAGTAGGTCAGTACACTTGAATCAAAACATGACATGGACTAGTGTCTGTAAATATTAAGCTCCAAAAATGCAATATACAGTATGACTCCTGCACGTTCCGCGTGTCTGTGGAAATGAGCCGGGGACTGGACACCGGGAGAACCGGGACAATTCCCGGTGGCCTTGCAGCCGATTTGGCCGTCTATTTTAATTGTTATTGTATAATTGCCTGCCGAATGTACTAAAGCGATCATTTGCGAATCCGCCATTTAATAATTAAATGTCTAAAAAGTCATGAAGTGTTAATCATGACTCGCGCGCTCTCCGCGCCTCCGCCAAACGGTTTGGATCAGACTCAGAGTAATCAATGCGAGAAAGAGAGGGAGAGAGAGAGAGAGAGCGAGAGAGAGAATAGAGTGATCTGCAGGAGCAGAGAAGCAGAACTCCTGTTCATGGTTTCAGGTCAGTTTCATCTGTAAAGATGCTTTTTTGTCTTTGTTTTTTTATTTATTTAATCAAGCAGCAGCACGTTGATCATCAGTCATCACTCAAAATACTATATAAGGGACATCATTATCATTAACGTTTTATTATTTTACTATAAATCCAGAGAAAATGTTTACTATTGTTTAACTGTGGTAACCAAAAATGTAAAATTATTTTACAAATTTATTTATTTAAAAATAAATACAAATCCATTTGCAAAACAAAAAACAAAACAAGGTTATTGTATTTTTATATAGGCTAATAAAAGCATGGTCAATTTTTGTAAGGGAAAAACATGACTCGTGTACAGTATTATGATTTTTCTATAAACATATTGTAGTATTGTAGAGTATTGTATTGTAAAGTATAGTTTTTTTTTCAATCTTGAGTAAGTTATGAGAGAGATGGATAACAGGGCAAAAAAAAGAGACTGAAGAGAAAAATAGAAGTGAGGGTGCAGTTCAGGAGATAACTTTTAATTATTTTGCATGTCCCCAAATTAAAGATTTAAACCTTTTTTTTATGTCAGGTCCATAAAAAAATATAGTTTTGTCCATGAATTTGTTTGTATGAGTTTGAATTTTCCAGTCTGAATTTTTTTCCCAGTCTGCCCCTCCTGTAAATTAATGGCAAAGACATGCAGTTTCATTTACTACACATAGGCCTACTGAAGCTTGCAGTGTTTTCAACCTCTGCCATCTCAATATAGGAGTACACGAGCACATAAACATAATTTCTAGAACTGCTCTGTGTCACTTCATGCATTTTACTTATTTTGAGAAAACTATCATCATATCATATACAAAGAGACAGTCGTTTAAAAAAAACACCAATGTTTCAGGAGTCTATTACACAGAATATGACACATGCTTATTAGATAACTGTATTTGAGTTGATATATATGCTTTTATTTATTATTATTTAATTTTCACAAATTTAGAAAAGTAATCAAAAAGTACTCAAAAGTAATTAGTTACATTACTTTAATAAAGTAATTGAAAAAGTTACACTACTATTACATTTTAAACAGGGTAACTTGTAATATGTAACCTATTACATTTCCAAAGTAACCTTCCCAACACTGCAATTAAGAAGTTGCATGCTTATTGTACATCCATTCATTTTTATATTAAACATAAACATGTTAATTTATCATTAAATGCAGTTCTTTGAGTATGTTAGTCTGTAGTAAAAAATATAAATAAATGTTATGAGAAGAGCCAAGATCATGTCAGCAAGTTACACATCTAACTAGTGCGCAACTTAGATCAGGTTCACTTGTGCATTTGTCTTTGTCTGGAGAGGAGAGGAGAGGAGAGGAGAGGGAGATGAGAGAAGAGGGAGAGGAGAGAAGAGGGGAGGAGAGGGAGAGAAGAGGAGAGGGAGAGGAGAGAAGAGGGAGAGGAGAGAAGAGGGGAGGAGAGGAGAGGGAGAGAAGAGGAGAGGAGAGGAGAGGACAGGGAGAGAAGAGGAGAGGAGAGGGAGAGAAGAGGAGAGGGAGAGGAGAGAAGAGGTGAGGAGAGGGAGAGAAGAGGAGAGGAGAGGGAGAGAATATAAGAGGAGAGGAGAGGGAGAGAAGAGGAGAGGAGACGAGAGGAGAGGGAGAGGAGAGGAGAGGAGAAGAGAGGAGGGGGGAGACGAGAGGAGAGAGAAGAGGAGAGGAGAGGAGAGGAGAGGAGAGGGAGAGGAGAGGAGAGGAGAGGAGAGGAGAGGAGAGAAGAGAAGAGAAGAGAAGAGAAGAGAAGAGAAGAGGAGAGGAGAGGAGAGGAGAGGAGAGGGAGAGGAGAGAAGAGAAGAGAAGAGGAAAGGGAGAGGAGAGGAGAGGGAGAGGAGAGGGAGAGGAGAGGGGAGAATAGGAAAGGGAGAGGAGAGGAGAGGAGAGGAGAGGAGAGGAGAGGAGAGGAGAGGAGAGGATAGGATAGGATAGGATAGGTGATGAGATGAGACGAGACGAGACGAGAGGAGAGGGAGAGGAGAGGAGAGGAGAGGAGAGGAGAGGAGAGGGAGAGAAGAGAAGAGAAGAGAAGAGAAGAGAAGAGAAGAGAAGAGAAGAGGAGAGGAGAGGAGAGGGATAGAAGAGGAGAGGGAGAGGAGAGGAGAGAAGAGGGGAGGAGAGGGAGAGAAGAGGAGAGGAGAGGGAGAGAAGAGAAGAGAAGAGAAGAGAAGAGAAGAGAAGAGAAGAGAAGAGAAGAGAAGAAAAGAAAAGAGAAGAGAAGAGAAGAGAAGAGAAGAGGAGAGGAGAGGAGAGGGAGAGAAGAGGAGAGGAGAGGGAGAGAAGGGGAGAGGAGAGGGAGAGAAGAGGAGAGGAGAGAAGAGAAGAGAAGAGAAGAGGAGAGGAGAGGAGAGGAGAGGAGAGGAGAGGAGAGGGAGAGAAGAGGAGAGGGAGAGGAGAGAAGAGGGGAGGAGAGGAGAGAAGATGAGAGGAGAGGAGAGGGAGAGAAGAGGAGAGGGAGAGGAAAGGAAGACGAAGAGGAAAGGAGAGGAGAGGAAGAGCAGAGGAGAGGAGAGTAGACGAGAGGAGAGGAGAGGAGAGGAGAGGAGAGGAGAGGAGAGGAGAGGGGAGGAGAGGAGAAGGAGAGGGGAGGAGAGGAGAGGAGATGAGAGGAGAGGAGAGGGAGAGAAGAGGAGAGGAGAGGGAGAGAAGAGGGGAGGAGAGGAGAGGAGAAGAGGAGGAGAGGAGAGGAGAGGAGAGGGAGAGAAGAGGAGAGGGAGAAGAGAGGAGAGGAGAGGAGAGGAGAGGAAAGGAGAGGGAGAGGAGAGGAGAGGAGAGGAGAGGAGAGGGAGAGAAGAGGAGAGGAGAGGAGAGGAGAGGAGAGGGAGAGAAGAGGAGAGGAGAGGAGAGGGAGAGAAGAGAAGAGAAGAGAAGAGAAGAGAAGAGAAGAGAAGAGGAGAGGAGAGGAGAGGGAAAGAAGAGGAGAGGGAGAGGAGAGAAGAGGGGAGGAGAGGGAGAGAAGAGGAGAGGAGAGGGAGAGAAGAGAAGAGAAGAGGAGAGGGAGAGAAGAGGAGACGAGAGGAGAGGGAGAGGAGAGGAGAGGAGAGGAGAGGAGAGGAGAGGAGAGGAGAGGAGAGGAGAGGAGAAGAGAGGAGAGGAGACGAGAGGAGAGGGAGAGGAGAGGAGAGGAGAGGGAGAGAAGAGGAGAGGAGAGGAGAGGGGAGAAGAGGAAAGGGAGAGGAGAGGAGAGGAGAGGGAGAGAAGAGGAGAGGAGAGGGAGAGAAGAGGAGAGGGAGAGGAGAGAAGAGGGGAGGAGAGGAGAGGGAGAGAAGAGAAGAGAAGAGGAAACGGAGAGGAGAGGAGAGGAGAGGAGAGGGAGAGGAGAGGAGAGGAGAGGGAGAGAAAAGGAGAGGGAGAGGAAAGGAAGACGAAAAGGAAAGGAGAGGAGAGGAAGAGCAGAGGAGAGGAGAGTAGACGAGAGGAGAGGAGAGGGGAGGAGAGGGAGAGGAGAGAAGAGGGGAGGAGAGGAGAGGGAGAGAAGAGGAGAGGTAGAGGAGAGAAGAGGGAGAGGAGAGGAGAGAAGAGGGGAGGAGAGGAGAGGAGAGGAGAGGAGAGGAGAGGAGAGGAGAGGAGAGGAGAGGAGAGGAGAGGAGAGGAAAGGAGAGGGAGAGAAGAGGAGAGGGAGAGAAGAGGAGAGGAGAGGGAGATAAGAGGGGAGGAGAGGAGAGGAGAAGAGGAGGAGAGGAGAGGAGATGAGAGGGAGAGAAGAGGAGAGGGAGGAGAGGAGAGGAAAGGAGAGGGAGAGGAGAGGAGAGGGAGAGAAGAGGAGAGGGAGAGGAGAGGAGAGGAGAGGAGAGGGAGAGGAGAGAAGAGGGGAGGAGAGGAGAGGAGAGGGAGAGAAGAGGAGAGGAGAGGGAGAGGAGAGAAGAGGGGAGGAGAGGAAAGGTGAGAAGAGGAGAGGAGAGGGATAGAAGAGGAGAGGAGAGGAGAGGAGAGGAGAGGAGAGGAGAGGAGAGGAGAGGAGAGGAGAGGAGAGGGAGAGAAGAGGAGAGGAGAGGGAGAGAAGAGGGGAGGAGAGGAGAGGAGAAGAGGAGGAGAGGAGAGGAGAGGAGAGGGAGAGAAGAGGAGAGGGAGAAGAGAGGAGAGGAAAGGAGAGGGAGAGGAGAGGAGAGGGAGAGAAGAGGAGAGGGAGAGGAGAGGAGAGAAGAGGGGAGGAGAGGAGAGGGGAGGAGAGGGAGAGAAGAGGAGAGGAGAGGGAGAGGAGAGAAGAGAAGAGGAGAGGGAGAGAAGAGGAGAGAAGAGAAGAGAAGAGAAGAGAAGAGAAGAGAAGAGGAGGGACTGAAGGAGGGAGGCCTGAAGACAAAGCAAGTGTTGGCGTGTGATGGAAAACTGTAGATCTTGTCCTACTTCTTTGCTCCATTAT
Organism: Carassius carassius; assembly: GCF_963082965.1. Classification (NCBI taxonomy): domain Eukaryota; kingdom Metazoa; phylum Chordata; class Actinopteri; order Cypriniformes; family Cyprinidae; genus Carassius; species Carassius carassius. Next base: position 43,481,636 of record NC_081757.1, on the reverse strand, counting down.
ACAGCATGAACAGGTCGATCAAGGGAGCTGCTCTTAATTGCCTCTTCACTCATTAATGCCCACACCTCCACAATCATTAATTACAACCGAGAGAGAGAGATACAGAGAGAGGGAGAGAGAGAGAGAGAGAGAGAGAGAGAGCAGATGAATTCATACACATAGTAAATGTAAGGCCTGAAACAGAGTCATATTTTACATCGAGTGATGACTGAATGCAGTTAAAAAAAAAAATTGTTAAAGGAATATTTCAGCCAAACATGAAAAATTGCTGAAAATGTGCTAAACCTCAGGCCATACAAGATGTAGGTGAGTTTGTTTCTTCATCAGATTTGTAGGAATGTATCATTGCATCAGTTTCTCACCAATGGATGCTCTGCAGTGAATGGGTGCCGTCAGAATGAGAGTCATTTGTTAACTGATGGACTGGAGTGGTGTGGATTATTGTGATGTTTTTATCAGCTGTATGGACTCTCAATCTGACAGCACCCATTCACTGCAGAGCATCCACTGATAAAACACTGATGCAATGCTGCATTTCTCCAAACCTGATGAAGAAACAAATTCTTCTACATCTTGGATGAGTGACTTTTAAGCACATTTTTATTTCAGGTTATTTCTTCCTTTAACTGGTGCTTCAAATTTTTGAGAAACTATGATAAGTTTTATTTTGCAGGATTCACAGATGAATAGAAAGTTCAAAACAACAGCATTTATTTGAAATTTAAATGATACTTTTATTCATTCATCCCTGCTTTAATTTCTTTAAAAATAAAAATAAATATTAATGACTCCAAACATTTTGAATGGTAGTGCACATATAGGCCAAATTAGGAAAGTCAAAGACTAAAATACACTCCTCCGTGCTGAGAACACACACACAAACACACACACACACACACACACACACACACACACACACACACACACACACACACACACACACACACACACACACACACACACACTAACAGCATGAGGGCAGGATTCCAGAATGTTTTGGTCTAATTCTGGCCGTTTCTCAGCATGAATCTCTTGAGAAACACCTTCAAAGCATCAGAAACCCCAGAGCTCAGGATCTGCTTCCAAACGCATTCAAATGAGACTCATTATGAAGCTCATGAAAGCCTTTCACCTGCGCTGCCGGCCGACGAGACGCAGTCACACAAACAAACTCATCTGCTGCCAAACCAGGGACGAAAGAACATCAGCTAAAACTCTTAAATTAGTGTCATGTTGCCAGGAATTGTAAGGCTGTGTGTCATTATCGCTGGCTGATGCGGATGAATCAGTTTTATTTTTAGTTTTTTATGTCAAGTACGATTTTCTATATTGGAAAATGATATAAAATATTTAGTTGTGTTTCCTGGGGGGGTCTAAATTAAGTGCATTTTACTTAAGTGCAATTATATGCCAGTGTGGTAATTAAAAGTAATCATAATGCAACTGGAAAACAAGATTATTTGAAGTGTCTATTACTAAGTGCGAATCTACCGTAGCTCCACCCGGCAATGTCACACAAGATTAAATACGACGCGTGTGAATAACATTCAGTAGTAACTCATTGGGCAGAGTTTCCCATCTACGAGTAAATCAACTCAGAGTTCAAGTTTTTACTCAGAGTTGGTTGAACCTCCTTATTGAAACGGGCCCCATGAGTTCAGATTCAAAGAGTTTAATCAACATATAGTAGAGAATCACATGTAGCACATGGGGATGACATAAACAATACCAGACAGAGAACTAGAAACTGAGAACACGACCACTAATAAACACAGTCGTGGAGCACCTGGAATCAATTTCAAGCAGCTCAACGAGCTGCTTTCACCTGGTTTTTAGTTTTTAAAATCTAGTGAAGTAAAACACAACTATGTCAAACTGGAAGTCTCCAAAAATCAAGCTTTTAAAACAACCTCAAACGTTCTGGTTAGGCTTTTTCAAGCCAACTTAAAGTTTACCAGCATTTTTTCTTTCTTTTTCTTTTATTTTTTTCTGTTATAATTATTTTACAATAAATGTGTAGCTACTATAACTGAATATAGAATGTCTATGAGTCCTTTTGTCTTTCTTAATGACGCTGAGGATACAACCTTCGGGTCCATACCGGTGGTGGGGTAGTCCTACTCACTCACACACACACACACACACACACACACACACACACACACACACACACACACACACTCACTCACACTCACACTCACTCACACACACACACACACACACACACACACACACACACACACACACACACACACACACACACACACACACACACACACACACACAACACACACTCTCTCCCTCTCACACACATACACACATGTGTGTGTGGATCAGTATGCATAATGCACAGAGAAACACTTCAGACAGCATTATGATACAGCACAGTCACATGACCTCATTACTCTGCATATGTAAATTACTGCTTGTCACATCATAAATATTGTTTTGTATGTTAAATAGATCAGATTTGCATACTATACACAGTATGCATACTATATACAGCGCGTAAAATAAGTATTGATTGTGTCACCATTTTTCTCAGTAAATATATTACTGAAGGTGCTGCTGACATGAAATTTTCGATAACAACACAAATAAAGCCTACATACAAAGAAAACAATATGAATAAGTTCAAAAATTAAGTTATACGCAATAAAATGGAATGTTAGCATGTTAGAATGTGATTCCAAACACAGTTGTACGTTACATAAAGATATGATGACCTGTGACCTTTGACCCCGTATGACAGATTGACTAAATGATGATAGCTAAGAGAACACCTGTCTCATAATGCCGCCTTTAATTAGCATCCACAGAGAGCCAATCAGGAGTTATTCTGCGGGTTATGAACGTGGATTATTTCATATGAGTCTCCGTCAGGCGGAATGAGATTTTAATGCCAGCAAACAGAGGCACGAGTGTGCGCTGAATGCTAAATCTGTCTGGAAATACATTAAAAATGTCCCGAGAGTGACCTCGAGTCCCGTCTTCTTTTCTTCTTTAATCTTTTCTATTGTTATTCAGCTCTTCATTTTATCCTTAATCCTCAAGGATATATTTTCATCTGTGTGTGTGTGTGTGTGTGTGTGTGTGTGTGTGTGTGTGTGTGTGCGTGTGCGTGTGTGAGTATGTGTCAGCTGCACTTTGAGAATGAAACTGTCCCTAGCTACATCTTGAAGAAAAACTTTCCCTCAGAGACTAGGTAGAAATTATTAATAATGTGATTCATAAAGTTCAAATCATTTTCATTCAGCTTTTCTTTCAGGTGAGAAGAGTTTCAAATCCACAAATGAATGTAAGAAGTCTCTCAAACAAATAAAATGAGATCCACTTTTGCAGAACCACATGCATTTGCTATTATTTGTGGAGTTTCCACTCCAGCCAATCAGATCAGAGCTTTGTGATAATATGCATATTCCTCTAACTAATTATTCTCCTAAGTTTGTGTTTATGAGTTGTGAAGTCATAATTACAATGTCTGGTGATTTGTTGTTTTATAGTTTATAGTTTTTATAATATTCTGAATTGTATTTTATTTTTTGTATTTTCTCTTATTTTATAATATTATAGTTGTATTATTATTTTAGTATTTTAGTTTATATATATATATATATATATATATATATATATATATATATATATACATACAGTACAGACCAAAAGTTTGGACACACCTTCTCATTCAAAGAGTTTTCTTTATTTTCATGACTATGAAAATTGTAGAGTCACACTGAAGGCATCAAGGGCTATTTGACCAAGAAGGAGAGTGATGGGGTGCTGCGCCAGATGACCTGGCCTCCACAGTCACCGGACCTGAACCCAATCCAGATGGTTTAGGGGTGAGCTGGACCACAGACAGAAGGCAAAAGGGCCAACAAGTGCTAAGCATCTCTCGGGGAACTCCTTCAAGACTGTTGGAAGACCATTTCAGGTGACTACCTCTTGAAGCTCATCAAGAGAATGCCAAGAGTGTGCAAAGCAGTAATCAAAGCAGAAGGTGGCTACTTTGAAGAACCTACAATATGACATATTTTCAGTTGTTTCACACTTTTTTGTTATGTATATAATTCTATATATAATTCCACATGTGTTAATTCATAGTTTTGATGCCTTCAGTGTGAATCTACAATTTTCATAGTCATGAAAATAAAGAAAACTCTTTGAATGAGAAGGTGTGTCCAAACTTTTGGTCTTTACTGTATATATATATATTATTATTATTACTATTTTATTTTATTTTTTATAGATTGTAATTTATTTCAGTTAAATTTTATTTTATAATAAAAAATGGATTCCGTATAACATGATGAATAAAAAAATGTCCATTGGGTGTGTTTTGGCTTTTTTATTTATTTTTTAATGTGCCATTAATTTAATCATTATATAATGCATTACAATTGAAAAATACAATGCTATTTTGCACATGAAACTTAGATGACTGTATTGCAAATGTAAAATAATAATAATTTACCATTAATAAGTCTATTGCATCTTTTGCGTCTCGCATGATTTCTCACTGACGTGCACATAACTCGTAATTGACGTTCATGTGAGTTTAACTCACAAATATAACCTGAGCAATATCTCAGATACAGCAGACTTCAGTCAAGAAAACTCAAAGTCGGCCTGAATCTGCAGGTTTGTTATTTATATTCTGCTGTTAGACGTGTTTGCTCTGCTGGCACCCACACCAGACAAACTGTAAAGCGTCTGAGTCTCCAGAGTCATATCATTATTTCTGTGGGTGTGAAGAAACATTAATCGGTGCGATCAACACAACCTACAGCGGATACATATAAATAGCATCACATTTTCACTTCTCAATAATGAGTCAAGCTTTTATTATTGTACTGTACCACCTCAAAAACTGGTATTTGTTTATTTATTTATTTTGTTCAAAGGTTTGAATTATTGTCCTCTGAAAAGAATCAGAAAAAAGATAAATGAGCATAAATAAATAATACATCATACAAAGTCATACAACTTATATCTTTATTTTTATCTATCTATTTATCTATCTATTTTTTTATTTTTTTATTTATTAGCTTTTTTACACACACACACACACACACACACACACACACACACACACACACACACACACATTTGTATTATTTATCTTAAATATACATTTGAAAATAAATATAGTCATACAAACTCTTATTTTATTTGTTTTAGTTAACAATATGTTTGAAATTGAGATGTGATTTATTGAGTATATATTTTTCTTTGCTCTAGAGCTTTACATTAGTGGACTTTATAATCAGCACATTAAAATGCATTAATTATTGCTGTTATATTCCATGTCTTCAATTTGTGTCTAATAATAGCTGAAGGAGGCACTAAAGGAGAAGCCGTTTATAATCTTTACTGATGGCTGAATATACAATAATGTTGGAGTGGAGAGATAAAAAATCTGACACTGAGCATCAAACAGGCCTCTCTTCTAATTATTACTGTGCCACGCTTTTATGCCTTCATAGCATTAGATCTGTCATTAATAATGTTACAGAAGATATCTATTTGTCTGAATAGCACTTTCCATTCATCAGATAATCCTGAGATTTAAAATGTATCACAGTTTTCACAGAAAAACTGTTTTCAACATTGATAATAATCAGAAATGTTTCTTGAGCAGCAAATCTGTATATTAGAATGATTTCTGAAGATCATGTGACACTGAAGACTGGATAAATGATGCTGAAAATACAACTTTGATCACATGAAGAAATAACATTTTAGCATAGATCATATAGAAAACAGCTATTTGAAACTGTAATATTTAACATTTTTACTGTATTTACTGCATTTAAAAAATTTATATATTGTAAATTCAGCCTTGGTGAGCAAAAGAGACTTTTTTCAAAAGCATTATAAATCTTAACAACCCAAAACTTTTGTTCCAATTGCATGGAAACAAAGACTTGCGAGACCACAGACACACACTTTCATGTTTTTGTTGCAGAAAGGCTATAGAATAAACCACACACACACACACACACACACACACACACACACACACACACACACACACACACACACACAAACTCCATACATAGAGTGCAAGTTGAAGATAGGAAGATTAAAGGTCTACAGGCTGTATTGCCAAGGAAAGCTCTTCTTGGGGAACCCCGCGGAGCTGCGTGTAAACTCGTCCTGTCAGAAGGTCATCGATCGCTCTGAGCTGTGGTCAGTAGCCCAGAGTCTGCTCCATCAGCTGCATGCCAGAACACCTCAGGACTGTGACAACACCCTGAAACCAGCCCTTTATCAGGAACAAACTGTGCTGTTTTATTATAAATACTATTATACCCCGCCCCACACCAAATACTAAATATTTATTGATTTATTTTGCATTCGTTTTTATTTTTTACATTTAGTCAAATTTTTGTTATGAGTCTGTTTTTATTCTCAATATAAAAAAAAAAATACTTTTGCTTTGGCAACTATTAAATTAAATTAAATTAAATTAAATTTAATTTAATTTAATTTAATTTAATTTAATTTAATTTTATTTTATTTTATTTTATTTTATTTTATTTTATTTTATTTTATTTTATTTTATTTTATTTTATTTTATTTATTTTTTATTTTATTTTTATTCCACTAACAACCGTGGAACTCCATGCTCTTAAAATGAAAAAGTTATATAATAAATGATTTGAGATCACATTTGAGACACACTGATTTTTTCTAGAAAATGATTCGTGAAGGATCAAGTCCAGTAAGTGTTCTTCTGGAAATCTGATTAATGTTATTCAGATATTTACTTGATAAAAATAAAGATCCGACAGCAGAAAGACATGTGAAGCACGAGCTGAAGCTAGAAAAAAAGAAAAAGAAAAAGGTCTAAACTCTCAATCAGACGACTGAAGGCATGGGGCAGATTGAGAGCAACAGGTTTCTCAGCAAAGCTTTGATCATATTGATCATTTAGAGGACCTTTATGTATCAAATATGATGTACTAGCTTTATAGGGTTAAACATGTGCGTCTGTAAGGACTCATCCAGCCTGAGACACCTGTCTGCTCTCAGAGCGGTGAGTGATTCAGAGACAGCTGCTCTCATTGATCACAGATCACACAAACTAAACTCTCACTCCTAATCACTGAGACACTACTGTGAACATCTGTACACTCACACAGCTGGACTACGAGGTCTGCCGGGAATACACACATACCCTCATGAAAAACAAGGGCTTTAGCATGCTTTTAGAAATGATATACTTTAAAAATATATATAGTATTATGTAGTTTTCAGGCACTTAACTGCATGGTTATTGCAATTAAATGAAAATGTATTGTAGATTAAACTGAAATAAAATGCTGTTCAGAGTGTTTTTGATCCACTTAGAAACTAAGTATATATGTATTTAAATATTTCCAATTATGAAGTTGTAATGTAGTACATTTAAAATATATGAATAAAAAAAGTAATATCGAATAAAGAATAACACTACTGTGCAGTTAAAATGATAATCAAGAACTTAACGTGCCTTTGTATGTTAGTCAACACACACAAAACATCCTGATCAGCTGACAACTGCCCATAAGTCCTCAAAAAAGCACGCTTTGTGGCACTTTTTACAGTTGGACATGATAAAAATCGACTTGTCAGGAAGTAGCTTGGTGAGGTCACAGATTCGGAGCAGACTACGTTCATGCTCTCGAGACACGTCTTCATCCTCTTCACCTAAAGATGATTTTATCGACCTGTGTTTGAAGATGTGTGCACAGCAGGATCATGTGTCAGTGACCCTTACATATATAGAGCTACATTCACAGGTTTTTCTGAAGGGATAGTTCACCTTTTTGAGTTTTTCAAAGAGTTGCCAAATATTGTCATATCCTATAAACCATGCATCAATGGGAAGCTGATTTATTCAGCTTTCAGATGATGTATTAGTTTCTCAGTTTCAAAAATTTGACCCGTGTGACTCAAGTCAATTACTTATTCATCAAAAAAAAAAAAAAAAAAAACACAAGAAAAGATGTCTATCACAAAACAAAACCAGACTAAACTGCAACTTTTGTTTCCTGAGTAAATCAATACATTGTATGGAGGTATAAGGACTGTGTTGAACACGCCTTGAAGAAAAACTGTATAAAAGAGCACGCGGGAGATGCTCTACTGAGCTTCTCGGCTTCATTGTCTGTCAATAGTCTTATCTTCTGGCATCGAAACCTCAAGACTGAAAGTCAGAGTGGTAGATGGACAGATGAGAGACTGACAGTGATTGGACGAGGACGGAGAGCCGGCCACTGTGATTGGCTGAACGCTGTCTGGGCGGGACAGAGATTTAAATAGGCTTTCATTACTGAAGATGGCAGATCTTCAACAGTGTCTGACAGTCCTTGTGTCTTTATCCCACAAGACAGACCTATGAAAGTTTAAACAGACTGTCTGTCAATAAAGTCAAATCTGCTTCAGCAGTGCAACTTTATTAGAAATAATACATCAGCTCAGGGCACAGAGGATTGTGGGTAGAAACTCTAAACCATCATCTCTCTGTCTCGATCTATTTAAAGGTGCTGTTGGTGACGTTAACTATCTTGCTAAAAATTGCCAGACATCCTGAATAACTCTGTGGCAGTGTTTTTCAACTTTTTAGTTTGGAAAAGTGCAGAAGAACACAACTTTAAGACTGACTTCCAAAGTGGAAGTCCAAGTGAACATTTATAAATGTGTTTTGAAGAAATCGGTGTAAACTAATATCAACTGGTTTGCTAGTCTTATCTGTTTTTCTGGTCTAACTGGTGGTTCCAAAATGTACATATATATATATATATTGTGTGACCTTGGACCACAAAACCAGTCATTTTTTTCCTTTTTTTTATTGAGATTTATACATCATTTGAAAGATGAATAAATATGCTTTCCATTGATGCATAGTTTGTTAGGATATGAGTACAATATTTGACCGAGATAGATCTATTTGAAAATCTGGAATCAGAGGGTGCAAAAAATCTAAATACTGAGAAAATTACCTTTAGATTTGTCCAGTTTTTAGCAATGCATATTACTATTCAAATATATAGGTTTTAATATATTTATGAGGAGATTTACAAAATATCTTCATGGAACATGATCTTTACTAAATTTAATTAATAAATAATCACTTTTTTGGGGCTAAATAATGCATGGTTTTTTAGATTTAATCAAAATCAAAGATCAATGGTTTAATGGTTGAAAATGAAGAAAATTATGACACAAATATTAGTATTGTAATTTTACAACTGTTCTGTAAAATACACCTTGTATTCATTTTGTAAATTTAAATTATATTCTTTATACTATATATTTCTATTGTTTTATTATTATTATTATTATTAATTATTGTAGCCCTGACGATTTTAACAATAAATAAATAGTATTAGTTTTGTATTATTATTGTGCTTTTAGTTCATATGCGTTCTAGCTTTTTTTCTGTATATGTTGCGGATCCTCTTTTTTTATCTCCCTTGACACTAATTGATTTATTATTGATTTATCAGGGAAGGTGAAATCATCTCTCTCTGCTGAGACTGTAGCTCATGACAAGAGAGTCTGGCTGTCTGGACCAATGGAGGCGGAGAACAGTATTCAGCGGGAAATTGATAGAGTTTTAATAGAGTTTTAATTAGCTATCTCAGCTCCTCTTTTTAGCTCTTGTGCGCCTGTCCCCATCCCATCTATCTTCCAGAGCAGAAGGGCTTCTGGTGTACCATGTCCCAGGTGAAGTTGGCCAGCCTGTAGACAATGGGGTTGATGTCGCTCACGAACTGCAGGTGCTTGGGTTTACTGATGCGCTCCTGGATGTGGAAGAGCATGAAGCTGACCGGGATGAATATATTTTGTGTCTGAAAGGAAAACTCCTGCAAATGCATATTCAGTAAGGTCAGGTGCAATAATAACTGTCCACACCTTTTCAGCACTAATTCATCACTGCGCATCTTCAGTGAAACCTGACAGTACTGTTTTAACGCCAAAAGACGGTTTTCACTGGCACAGGCTGTAAGTAAAACTGACCCTTTGTGCTTGTTTTGTCATACAGCTATTATTATTATCATTTCCAAAATAGAGTTACTTTTTTGATTAAAAAAACAAAATAGATTATGCATGCAAATAAACTGTTTTCCCAAGGGCTGTATTTATCCATTTGTGCGTCCAGTACACAGTACAAGCTTTGGTATAGCATTTTATGGCACATAATTACACAGCCTTTTATTTTTTATTTACCAATAGAGTTTTAAAATATTGATTAGATAAACATCAAGAAACTAATACAAACTTCTGCAGTATTATATCAGCGCTTAAAATTCCATCCAGATGATCTTAGAGACAAGACTTTGAACTTATTTTGCAAAAGGAGTTTACATATGAATGTGGCTATTCATACCAATAAATAATATTAAATATGTTAAAAATGTTGAAATGTTTTAGTTTGGCACTTAAATGGTTCTGATGCTTTTTATTGTCTTTAAATGTCTTTTGTAGAAACCTGATTAATCAAAGTCATCATCAACAGATTAATAATTGATCAAAATAGTTCTAGCCTCAGGTGAAAAATATTGTAATAATGTGTGGAAAACTGTACAATCTACTGATTATTATTGCAAAATTAACCCAGACGCGGGGACCAGGACCCCAAAATGTATAGTTTATTATAGTGCTTTATCTATATACTATCATAAAGCTTCTGTTGAGAAAAGAATATCCATTATAATCAGGGTTAGTATAGTTCCCTATCTGTCGGTCACTATGAATTATGTCGAACAGCATATGTGGTCTCACTTGGGAGGCCGTTCATCTCTGAGTTTAAGAGAAAACGGCACTGAAAAGTGGATTTTGCATCCTCATGCCTACGGGTATATTAGGTGACAGAGTCCATTCACTCATTCAGATTTTTGCTTCGGAGCCGAGTAGTCAATGATATATATTCGCTCCACAGCCATTCATCTTTGTGTTTGTGAAGAGCTGTTCTTGGTTGGTGTGACAGCGCAGTACAGCAGTGATTCCCCTGGGAACTTCAGCTGAAAGAGCAGCTCCCTTCAAAAGGGAACTTTGAACTGCATTTAGTGTAGTTGTGTGCATCTGTGTCATCATTATTTGACACCCGATGACATACACAATGAATTAAACAATGTCATTGAGGGAGCAATCTGTGTGCATTGTGAGCGTTTTTCAATGAAAAAGCTCTACTCTCGTTTGTCTCTCTTTTCGAGGAAAGGTGCAAGCTGATGCAAGGTGACACCGCGAGGTCATCTCGACAAATGTTATCTTTCTGACCATAGGCCTCCAGCTCAGGTGATCCTTCCATTTCTGCCTGATCTCCATAAAGAGATTGTAAAGGAATGGAATAGGCCGTTTTCTTCTTGCATCCACTGGTTTCAGCATTCAAGTTATGCCAACATTGAGGCGATGCACGAAAACGGCTATGAGAGGATGCCCTCTGTAGAAGAGACTCTGTCTAGCTATCTCTCTGTGGGGGAGACATTATCTTTTAAATCTCCATCCTTGCCATCTAAGCCCCTTCAGGATACATCTTGCTTTAATGGAAAGGCATATGCAGTAGCAGGTCAGGCTGTGGCTTCATTGCACACAATGGTGGTGCTTCAAGTAAGGCTGATCTGCTGTAAGACCTGGATAAAGGCGAGGGTCTTTCCCGGTCACCTGGATATCCCTTCTTGCTGATGCATCGAGAAGGAAGTATAGGTAGTATTTGCAAGATTCTGCTGTCTCAGATAGTGCTCTCAAGGAGGCAGATCCAGCCTTGGTGTTGCTGTGGCCCGTGTTCCTTCAGAAGCTCTGAGCAGGTCCTGGTCTGCTTTGGAGATCAGCAGAAAGGGAAGGCTGTCTCCAAGCAGAGGCTGGCCCATTGGATAGTGAATGAGGGCTCACTCCTATGGGCTCACTCCTATGCACTGGCACACGGCGCCTCTCTGGCAGACATCTGACTATGTACTCACCCTACTCACCCAAGATCAGTGAATTTGCGCTGGGGCTTTGGGAAGGTTACAACCTTAGCGTAGCTTTTGTGACATGCCACAGCTTGTCAACAATTGCAGCACCACAGGGTTGTAACAGTGTTCAGGTTGTGGCGTTTTCCATAGGACCCCATATGTCGTTAGACATAACTCGTAGTGACCGACAGATAGGGAATGACTCGGTTACGTATGTAACCCTCATTCCCTGATGGAGGGAATGGAGACGTTATGTCCCCATGCCACAGACTTTTAACTATTCGCTGTTGCCGGGACACATTTTCGGTTATGTCCCCATGCCACAGCCCTGAACTATTCCCAGTTGCAAGACACGTTTTTGGCTCCTTAGCAAACGAGAGTTAAAAATTAATAACTGAACTCTAAAAGTTTTTTTTTTATTTTTTTTTTTATTGACTTATTTTTTTTGTAAAAAAAAACCTAAATAGTAAAAAAAGACAAAAAAAAAGTACAAAAAAAGATGAATAAAAAAGCTAATTAAAACTCTTTATTATTTTATTATTATTTTATAAATATGCGTCCAGTTCTCAGAACAGTAGTTACAGCATCTTTTAACAGTCCCTGAGATCAAGACACCAAATATTCTGGTTTCATTCTTACATTTCTAGGAAAATAACCAACCAATAACCAAAATAGCCAAAATAAATACATTTTATTTCTGTGATCAAAGCTGCATTTTCAGCATCATTACTCCAATCATCAGTGTCACATGATCCTTCAGAAAACATTCTAATAATTTGTGCTTAATAAAATTATATTATTAGTATCATATTTTATGTTAAAATCACTTGTTCTGCTTTTTCTGGATTATTTGATGAATGGAAAGTTCAAAAGAACAGCATTTATTTAAAATGCAAATCTTTTACAGTGTTATTACTGTAATTCTTAATTGATTTAATGCATCCTTGTTGGATAAGATAAATAATTTATTTAAAAATGGATCAGGGAAAGGGTGGGAATCATGATTTTTTTTTTTTTTCAACTTTTGAAAACAAACATTAGAAACACTGTAAATAGACTTCAGGTAAACGGATTAAATAAAAAAAATATATATGTGTCTCCTTGAAAAAAAGTTTAAAATATGGATAATTTTTTTACTTTTTCACGACTGTATGTGTCTAAACAGAGGTTTTGTCATATTTACCTCACTTTTGTGTACAACTTTGACCCAAAGTATTACTATGTAACAGTAAATGTTAAACTAGGTATTCAATGTAATTAAAATACATGTGGTGTATTATGATGTCAGTGCTCTAGACGTGTGCTCTTGAGTTTGTCATAGAGTCTGCATGTATGTGTGTTTGTGTGTGTTGCTCTCACAGTGCTGCAAATGAGAGCTGTTCTTTGTTGAGGTTGAATGGGTGGTTGAATGTGGTGATGCCAAACTCTTGGTCTCGTCTTCCTGCTGGCAGAATTCTCAGAACGCTGTTACTGGCCACATTCAGGAATGACACGCGCGCATGCAAACTCTGATTATAGAACCACACCTACACACACACACACACACACACACACAGTTTTGTCACCACTAGTGTTGCTATTGTGCACTAAAACTATTAAATATTTTCAAAGGTTCAAAAGTAGTCAAATAAAGCGCATCCATCCATAATAAAATATGCATCATTTGGCTCCAATGGATGAATAAAGGCCTCCTGTAGTGCATTGATGCATTCTTATTTTTTTAATTTTTTTTTTATTAGAAAGATTGGAAAAGCAAGGATCTTTTTTTATAATATGAACTCAATGTAACTCATTTATAATATGAAAGTCATATACACCCCTAGGATGCTTTGGGGGTAAGAAAACGTGCTAAATGTAATTTTGGGGTGAAATCACACTTTAAAAACCATTTGTGTTGGTTGAAATTAAGCTGAAATATAATTAAATGTCATAAGATCACGGAAAATACTGTAAACACACAGCACACTTTCACGCAGCAGAGGTCAGTTGTTTGGTCTGATCTGAGATTCACACCCTCAGGACAAGACCGATAGATATCAGACACTAATGCTAATATTTACTGCTACACACGAGACTGTAAATACACATGATCACTAATTTCCTTCACACACACATACACACACATATACTCTTTCTCACAGAGAAGGTGCCAGAAAATCTCCAGTTCTCAATGAGGGGGAGTGGAGGACACTGCTATTAACATTCCACCGTCCATCACAGAGCTAAGCAGCATTAAAATCCCATCAGATGTCCAGATTCTGGCAGGCTGCTGGAGAGGATTCAACCGCGTTACATTTAGAGCCAAAACTATAGGCCAGCTAATGCTAAGAAATAATAAAATGCAACTAGCATTGTACGTGTATTGTTAGGATAGCAAAATATCAAATTCCAACTAAAAAGCATTTATTTAAAGCATTTATTGTCGAAAAAAGAGACCATGCTCTCATCATCTGATTGTGGTTGTATTTCTCTATTAGTGCTACTGGATCTTTGTGCTTCATTTTACACTATCGACCATTGTATTATCATAGTTTAAATCTTACTTATCTGAGGATCATCACATCATAGCAGTTAATGACGAGATATCATATCAAACACAAGTACAGTATGGAGTGCCACAAGGCTCAGTACTAGGACCATAGTGTGTCTTTACAGAAACTAGTCAAACATGGCACATGGAAACACTGACAGGCTTTTATCCTCAAAAATATGTTTAATTCAAATATTTCACGTTAAGGACATATTTTATGTAACTTTGTAAATAAATGCATTCTGTGCTGTGTTTGTTCAATGGTGACTTTATGTTTAATGTAAAATGAGAAAATTCTGAAGATAAGAACTTATTCTCTATTCTGACTATTTATTGTACTTTAGATATTTTAATTAACTACAACTCTTGGAAAGATATGCACAAATGAAATGGTTGATAGTAACAAATTATAATTTAGAAAGTACATTTATCAGCTTGTAAATGTCAGTGGAGCATTATTTTAACCTTATTCTTGATGACTGATTCAACTGCAAAAATACAGTATAAATGATTAAAATTTTAATATTTTTACAATTCAAAATAGCTTTTTTTATGCGAATATATAGTGAAATGTAATTTATACCTGCGATTAAAGCTGCAATCATTACTCAAGTCTTCAATGTCACATGATCCTTCAAAACTCATACTAATATGCTGCTTTTTTGCTCAAGAAACATTTCTGATTATTATTTGAAAACAGTTGAGCGGCCCAGTATATTTGTGGAAACCATGACACATTTTGTTATTCAGTATTCTTTAAAAGCACAGAAAGTTAATAAGAGCAGCGTTTATTAAACATATAAATCTTTTGTATCATCATACATGTCTTTACTGTCACATTTGATCAATTTATAGAATCCTTGATGAATAAAATAAGTAATTTCTTAAAAAAGTATTTCAATACAATCATGACATTATGATAAATGCTACATAAATAAAAGTGACTTGACAGAACATGCATTACGTCTGAAAGATGTAAAAGACTTTCAGTATTATTTATTGTAAATAGAAATCATATTAAGGTTATAAATGAGGCTGAGCTAAATGATGTTGCAATTAGAGGATTTATTCTAGAAAGCAGTTATGCTCTGTAAATCAGCAGAAATTCTGTAGCGTACAGGTACAGATCAGCTTTATTCTCTGTCTTCAAAAGACCGCAGTATATGAGGGAATATATTAATGGATAAAGAGTTATCTAAACTTCAGGAGAGCAACATGTATCCATATCTAAGTATTACAAAATTCAGCAGAATTGCAGTGTGGGAAAACATTATTTCCATATTTGATAAGCAAATGCTAAGCGGAAAGCAGGTGGGAATTTTCACAGCATTTAAATGCTTTCAAAGGCCTGAAAAGCTTCACACGGCACTATAAAAACAGTAAATGAAACACACTTCTCATCACGACGTGTGCTCAAGCTGCTCATGCATATTACGATGGAGATTTCCCACCATGTTTTGATACTTAAGTGATAAACATATGCAAATAGAAGAAATTATTCGAACAAGCTAATGGTACTTGCTATTTGTTAATGAAAATGTATGTGGATAAAGCTGTCTGTAATAAACAAATGCACATTGTTACGATATGTACAATGAAAATGGGATCATTTGGCTTTAATCACCACTGCTATCAAAAAAAGAAACATCACTAATATTCTGAAGCTTCTCTCGTGAGTTTATATTTCATGCATTTGAATGCAATTCAAGACCAACCTAAGATGCAGAGCATAATAGAAGTCATAAGTCAGATCTGTGTGGTTTGTAAACTGCAGGGAGGTTTTGACATCAGCTCGATCAGAAGTGTATCAGGAATGGCCGTAATGCTACACTTGAGCAGTGATTTCTGGAGGGCAGGTTGGCAGTGATGTCTAACACCCAGCGCTCTCACCTGTGAGATGTTGAGCAATAATTTGAAGTCGTCGATCACTGCTGTAATGTCAGATTCCCTGAGTTTGACCTGCAAGTTCACGCTGACCACTGAGATCCTGCCGTACCTGCACAAACACACACACACACACACGTTGGCAATCGTGCTGCTTTGATCTTGTTTCATTCTTCACATCCTGTGGCATGAGTGTCTGTTGTTAACATATTTTTCCTGATTTCAGACAAAACCATTACAAACACACACACACACACACACACACACACACAGGTTAAATTTTATGTCAAGAAACATTAAACATTTAGGATTTAGGGTTATTTTAAACAAAAAAAAAAAAAAAAAAAAAAATACATAAAATAAAGATAAAATTAAATGTATATTAATTTTCCAATGTATTAATCTAGTTGATGTACAAAATAAATAAAATTACTAAA
Organism: Carassius carassius; assembly: GCF_963082965.1. NCBI lineage: Eukaryota > Metazoa > Chordata > Actinopteri > Cypriniformes > Cyprinidae > Carassius > Carassius carassius. The sequence goes on along the minus strand of NC_081757.1, from coordinate 43,464,840 downwards.
ACTCTACACACACACACACGTGCACACACACATTCTTCCAAACAAAACAGAATAACACATGAACATAGAACAATGAAAATGGAAGTTTTCTCTGCTGAGATTCACAATCAGTGTGAAACTAATGACACAGACTCTGTTCCACAAAAACTGCCCAAATGAAAGCACTCTGATATGCACACACACAGAGTTGCATTGTTGGAGGCTTGTGATTTGTATAATGAACATCTATTTGATGCTGATTCACAGAGCGGGAACAGAACTATTCCAAAAATGCTTTCGCCTTGAAATCAAAAAGATGGTTTTGTGACTTTTGGTCCACATCTAGCAAAGCAAAATTGCTCGGTTAGTCGCTTTATTCCTTTCCAGCTCAAAAAATATCTCCAACAGAAGACAAACATTAAGCATTGCATTTAATGACAAAATGAATATACACTTTTGTGCATTTCATACACTGTATGTCTATAAAATATCAGTGATGTCAGCACTTTGGGAATGGCATTCAACCAATCACATTTGAAGACATGAAATGACTAAATGGGCGGGGCTGAAGAGTTTATACTGGGTTTTTTTGTTTTGTTTTGTTTGTTTTTTACAGAATTATGTGTATTGTAGTTTTTCACCAGGAATTCTGTTGTTGAAAATGATTATTTTTAAATGAAGTCGGCTTCAATAAAACATTCCATCAGTTAACTATTTTGTAGCTCAAAAGAGATCTGTCCTTAACAGTTTATAAAATATTGTGCAAACTTAATTCCCCTACAAAGAAATTAATGTCTTTTTAAAAATTCTGCTAGCCTGCTGTTTTGATGAATTACCTGCATCAGATCAATATCAAAGAGGAAATCATAGTTCATGGCTGTAACATAAAGGCAATCAAAGGTCAAGCCCTCTGATATTTCCACATTTCAATAGAAAATATGTCAAAAACCCTGCTCATCAAACTGTGTTTCATGGGGTTTTTGTTCCCTCAAATTAAGTCTATTTCTCAGGCTTCGCAAATGACTGCAGCCTGCGAGATATCAAATCAAATCTTCATCATCTGTCATCATCTCCTGCTCTCCTCTCTACAAAATTAAATGGGAGCTTTGCCAACAAATCTAACAGCCAAATATTGGACAGAAGCTGGAGTAATGCGGATATGTTCATGACTGCAAATACATGCATGAAAGAGGAAAGGAATACTATGATGTGAAGGGATTGTTTTTTGCTCTAATGCATAGGCAATTGCACTTATTATGGACTTAACAGTGCTTTCAAGGTCTTCTTCCTCCATTTCAAAACAAGCATGTGTTCAATATGTAAAGAGATGCTCATATTACTGGCCATCGGAGCGAACTGACCCTGTGATGTCATGCTCCAAAAGCTATAACAAAACTACTTTAAAATGATTGCATTAATCATGTTTGTTATATATTTTTTTATTAAAATGGAAGTTATTTTTTTCTAAATAAGGCATACTTGAATGACTGCTTCATTTCCCTGGTCTGACAAACCCCCTAAATTCATGTTTTAAGGCATGTCTATATAATTGTCCAGAGCTCAGCTTGTGAGGAGGGTTCATTACTGGACCTCAAGCAATTTTAGTTGAAGATCCATGTGTTATACTGTTTTAAATATATCATTGATTTACATCTCAAGCATAAGAATTTCATCTTACGTTCTGGCAACATAATAATCAGCACATCCATATATAATTTCCATACAATTTCACTGAAAATCAGATTGTTTGGAGAATCTTCACATGATTCCTATGGGACGGGTGGATGACTAAACTGCTGTGAAAACTAAAATCAGTCTATATTCAGAGTTCACAAGAAATCTGTGGAGGATGTCAGATGCAGTATATTAAGAGTGAAGTTACTTACACACTATCAAACACACACTTACAGACACCCAACTGACCTGTCGTCATCATGGAAACCGGCGATTTGTTAAGAATCCCGTGTGGAGCGTCCTCCTCCTCTCTTTCACTTATCAAGGACAGAGAACGAGAGCAGATGAAGAATGAGTCTGCATCAGAGATATCAAAGAAAGTGCATGTGCTTGTGCTGGAAAATAATCAATCAAAACTCTTTCACGGAGCTGCTTGCAGTGAGATACAGTTTACAGCAACATAATTTGCCCCGTTAGCACGTAATGCGACACAACAGACGTGGAAGGTGTTTGAAAGGTTGCTGGGATAATGTGATGCCATTCAGTGCAATGATTTTCAGATTCAGACGAAAAACATTGAAGTGATTAAGAGGCTATTGTTTTTTTTTTTTTTTTTTTTCAGTGAAGGAAACAACCTTCCTTATTGATTACTATCAACAACCAGTAAACTATTCTTGAAGGTTTAAATGGAAAGTCTGCAAATGAGATTTTGGAGAAAGTTTGGAATGCATTGAGTGAATCTGAGTCCAGAGCTGATGAAACTTACAGATGCAGTTTAATGTATATTTATCACTGTGATGAATAGTTGATATGTTAGCATTTGTCTGACTCTGGACCTACACATTTATTATTTTTGCCCAGTGAATTTGATAAATGTACATGTACATGTATTTAGACGTATCTTATAAAGTTATTTTTTACTTTATTAAAACCGAACCCATCACATTTTAAAGCTCTCTGTTTAAACAAAACAAAAAATAGTTGAAGCTGACAGTATGTACATGCTAATTGTCAGTTATTTATTGTATTTTTTTTATATGCTGACCTTCAAAACACCTTGATTAAAAGAAATAGACAAACTAATTTTATTTAAAAAATATTACAATTGAGAATTGTTTTTTTTTTATTAATTTATTTTTATTACACATAGCAGAAAAAAAATAAATAAAAAGGTTTGAAATGATGTTTTCCATCACCTAAACCTTCAGGGTTTTCATGTGTGTGTGTGTGTGTGTGTGTGTGTGTGTTTGCTGCTGGTCTAATTAAAGCAGCATTAGATGTATCTGAAACCCCGAGGCTGTGGATAAGATTCATCCAGACTCCATCATCCAAAAACCTCCATGATTATGTTTCAAGACAAAACATCTCCTGTGTGTGTGTTTGAGTGTGTAGGACTCTTCCCACAGTTTAGTAAAACCAGTACTTGAGTAAATGTTTTCAAACTGGGTCAGCTGAGTGTGTGTGTGTGTGTGTGTGTGTGTGTGTGTGTTTTCAGCAGTATATACTCTTGTTTGCCGAGTGAGAATCAGAGGAGTTTCTAAGTTTAAACTTTAGGAGTGATTTGCATTTCTGCTGAAACACCGACATAACTTCAGTCTGAGAGATTCAGCAGATACTACAAACTAAATCTCTAAACATGATAATACATGTGTGTGTGTGTGTGTGTGTCGAGTCCAGTCTTCACTTTGATAAACAATGCTCCTTTGCTGTGAAACCATTGATTTAATTTCATAAATCACAATGTAGAGTTTTTTTTTTTCTTTTGGACAAGATACAATAAAGGTTTTCTTACTGTTTTTTATTTCAGACGGATTGATTTTTGGCACACATATAAGCCAGGAGGGTCAATTCGACCTCAACACAAGAGAATTATAAAGTCTGTTTTGAAACTTTACATGCATATTCATGAAGCTAAATGAGAAATACTGTATTTATCAAACTTCATTAAGAAATAAACATTTTAATCAGTATTTTAAGCAGTTTGAAAATTGAGTGTGTGTCAAAATTACCCGCAACACAAAAGGGGTTTAATGCATCAGTTAAAATGAACGTAAGTGTTATTGGTTAAAAGGAAGCGATTAAGTGTTAATCTTGAAATATTAATAACAAAATCAATGTTATCACATTTACTTTATAAAAATCAGTAGATTTCATTCTAAAAAGATTTGAAGGTGGTCATCTGTACAATGATTCTAAAGGCATTTATATAAAAGCCTAAAAATCAGACTACAAAAGGCATGGAGTAAATTGTGTGCAACAGGTATAAGAGCTAAGTTTTTATCATGTCGATCAAACACAATTGCAGTTGGACAAAATCAAGTGGAAGCCTCTGGCATAAAGCTGCATCAGCAATGTGCAAACCATACTTGGCAATTGTATACAACTGCAGCCAGTGGCCATTCACTAGTGTGTGTGTGTGTGTGTGTGTGTGTGTGTGTGTGTGTGTGTGTGTGTGTGTGTGTGTGTGTGTGTGTGTGTGTGGTGTTTATGGTATGGGGTGGGTGCTCATGTAGTGCATCCCAAATCCTGGAGAACTAAGCAGAGCTTTCTTTACTCTGTCCATCTGATCTTTACAAGGATCATCAAAACTACAACACGCAAACAAGGCTCGTTATTGACCAAGCAAATGAGAGTGTATCATGTAGTCATTATAATTCGCCTTATTTGTAAATTACCAATCAAAAGTATAGAGTTGTAATGTTTTTGGAAAAAGTCTCTTTTACTCACCAAGGCTACATTTATTTGAACAAAAAATATAGTAAATACAGTGAAACATTATGATATAAAATAGCAGTTTTCTGTGTGAATATAAAGTCAAATGTAATTGAGAGTGGTGTAATGATGCTGAAAATTCAGCTTTGATCACAGAAATAAGTGTCACATGATCTTCAGAAATCATTCTAATATGTTGATTTGCTGCTCAAGAAACCTTTCTGATTATTATCCGTTGAAAACAGCCAAATATTTTTGTTAAAACTGGATAATTTTATTTTTCAGGATTATTTGATGAATAGAAAGTTTAAAAGAACAGCATTTATTTGAAATAGATACATTTTGTGACATTATAAATGTCTTTACTAGCACTTTTGACCATTTTAATGCATCTTTTCTGAACGATGGCCGTGTTAACTTCTTGACAAGACTTTTCTATAATAAGGTACTGTACCATTAGTTAACATTAGTTAAAGTTAACTAACAATGAACAGTTCATCAATTACATGATTTATTCGTCTTTGTTAACATTTGTACATAAAGTGAGCCCATTCATTCAATATGGGCCAAGCAGAGAAGCTACCAAACTCCTCCACGTTTTCCCTATTTAAATACAGTTACTCGCGTAGTGTAACTCGACCTAGGACGGTAACACAAAACAAAACGTTGCGCTTTTCTAAGCGTGTAAAATGGATAACTATATTGTATGGCGGAATACCATGGCAAGTGCTTGTAAGCACTTCGTCTTTGCGCAGTAATATCTTCACTCGTGAATAATCCTCTCACCGGCCCCCGCTCCCTCTAGTGAAGATAGTAATGCTTTAAGGGCGATTTTTTCTTAACTCTTTGTGTTAAGTGCTGCTGAAATGGGGACGCATTCTGATGGTCTTTCATTGTTAACTGCCAGTCATGGATGTAAATGCATGCTGGATGAATCAATCACAGTTGAAGATGTTTTAAATGCGATTGGAGTTTATTTAGGTGCGAGTAATATCTTATCGGCATCTAGAATGAAAAAAGCCATCGTTGTTTTTCTAAAAGAAGAGTCGATGGTAGATGATTTGGTTGAGCATGGTTTATCTGTGGGGAATGTTTTCGTGTCAGTTTTACCGCTATCTAATCTGGCAAAGAAAGTGATGTTATCTAATGTACCCCCGTTTATTTCTAACGACTCATTAGAACGCTTACTTGTTCGCTACGGCAAATTAGTGGGACCAATAAAGATGATTCCTCTTGGCCTGAAAATCCCTGATTTGAAACATATAATGTCTTTTAGACGCCAAACACATATGGTGTTGAATGCGGATTGTCAATCGTTAAATGTTTCTGCAAAGATTACTGTGCAAGGCAAGGGTTACACAATATTTATTAGTACAGAATCGATGAAATGTTTCAATTGCGCCAGACATGGACATATAAAGCAGGCATGCCCTTTACTTGTTGAGGCTGTGAGTGTGGTTGAAAATGGGGATGAACCTGCTAACACACAGCAAGTAACCCCAGCTACAGAAAACCATAGTGTGGGTTAACTGTACAATTAATCAATTTTAGATAGGAATCACAATGAACCCCATCCATTGTCTGCTGGAATTTTTAAAAATCTGATTGACTATCATGACTTTGTTGATGTATGGAGGGAGGCTTTTCCTGGGGTTAGACAATATATTTGGTTGAAGAGAAATTCAAATAGATTGTCTGGAGCCAGATTGGATCGTTTCTATGTTAAAAAAACACATAGAGATACAAGATCACAATTTCCTTCAATATTTCAATCTTTTCTGGGAATCTTGGAGAGAAAAGAGAGATAGTTTTCAATCATTAAGTCAATGGTGGGATATTGGCAAAGTCCTTATAAAGATCTTTTGCCAACAATATAATGCAGAAAGTATCGGAAGCTTGAAAGATGAAATGAAGATTCTTGAACAGAGCATCCTTGAACAAAGCACCAAAAATGCTTCGGATGATTTAACTTCTGTTGATCACATCACAGAGAATAAGCTTCTGTAGAAAAATCTGTTGGAGGAAAGAGGAAAATTCGCTTTTCTAAGAACCAGATTTTCCCAACTTAATGAAATGGACATTCCTACCCCATTTTTTTGGACTTGAAAAAAAGCAAAAGGAGCAAAAACTATTTCATCAATTGAAACTTCCAAATGGCCGAGTGACAACAAATCAACAAGAGATCCAGTCTCATGCAATTTCTTTTTATGAGGACTTGTATTGTTCTGACCAGTGTGATGATCTAACAACAGACCAATTTTTACATGAATTGCCAAACATCTCAGAGGAGGAGAGGATAGAGCTTGACAATCCTTTAACCTTTTACGAGGTTTCACAGGCTGTTCAGGAGTTGAGCCTCGGGAAGTCACCTGGGTTGGATGGGCTTTCAGTGGAATTTTTTAAGTCCTTTTGGAGTCTAATGGGCCAGGATTTATATGATGTTTTTTGTAGGATGCATTAATGGAGGGACTCTACCTTTAAGTTGCCGGAGAGCAATGTTAACATTGATCCCCAAAAAAGGAGACCTTGGATGCCTAAAAAATTGGAGACCAGTTTCACTGTTATGTGTTGATTTTAAAATCTTGTCGAAAACATTTACTAACAGGCTCAAGCAACATATGACAACCATAATCCATGTGGATCAAACATTTTGCATCCCTAAACGGACAATCTTTGACAATCTGTTTTTGGTGAGAGACATTATTACTGTTGCAAAAAGACATAAGCTGGACATTGGTTTGCTTTCTCTGGACCAGGAGAAGGGTTTTGACCGTGTAGACCCCCACTATATGTTTAAGAATCTGGAAGCTTTTGGATTTGGTCCATATTTTGTATCTTGAATTAAGCTGCTGTATAATGATGTTTATAGTATACTTAAGAATAATGGATCTTTGACGAGGTCTTTTTCAGTGACCAGAGGCATAAGCCAAGGCTGTCTGTTATCAGGCCTTTTGTATGCGATGTCTATAGAACCGCTTTTGATCATGCTGAGGAAACAGTTGTGTGGTGTTTCCCTTCCTGATTCCCCTGAAATTGCTCCCATTAAACTTAACGAATATGCGGATGATGTAACGATAGTTATAAAAAAATTTCGAGGATATTAACAAGGTAACCTCTTGTTTAAATAATTTTCAAAAAGCATAATCTGCTTCTATTAATTGGGAAAAATGTACATCTTTTTTGTTGGGTGATTGGCAAACTGTTGCACCCCCAAAATTGCCAAAACAGTGTAAATGGGGCAGGGATGGTTTCAAAATGCTTGGAGTTTACTTTGGGAATGATCATTATGAAAAGAAGAATTGGGAGGGGATAGTTGAGTGTGTTAATGGTAGACTTCACAGATGGAGATGGCTGCTTTCACAACTTTCTTTTAGAGGAAGATGCTTGGTAATTAATAATATAATTGCTTCAATGTTGTGGCATAAGTTTACTGTTCTAGACCCTCCTAAAGACTTGCTTAAAAGTGTTCAAAAGACGTTGGTTAATTTTTTCTGGGATGGTTTTCATTGGCTTCCTCCAGGAGTCCTTTACCTTCCAGTGGCAGAGGAAGGTCAAGGGCTTATACATCTCGAGTCAAAGATCTTGGCAATGAGGATGCAAACATTGCAGAAACTTTTGTATAGTTCAAATGATTTGCCCTGGGTGCGTTTTGGGAGATCTATACTTAAGCATATTGGTGGAATAGGTATGGACAAACAATTATTTTTAATGAAGAAAACGTTTGTCAAAAAGTTTTCTGATCTGTCTTTTAGCTTTTATGTCTCAGTGCTCAAATCATGGGAATGTTTTGATATATTCAGAACTAGTGAAGAGCACTTTGGTGTGGAAGAACCTATTTTTTTTAACCCGCTTATTGAGCTTCCTTCAAATGTATCTCAGTCTTTAATCAATAGATTCTTGAATTCTGGTGTTACTAAAGTAATTGATTTGATTGAGTTAAGTAGAGGCCAATGGAGAACTTCACAGTCACTTGCTGATCAAGTTGGCTTTAATTTTCTTAGAGTAATTGATGGGTTTGTTAGGGGGTTGAAATCATCCATTCCTCTATCATTTGGTCAATCTGTCAATCATGTTTTGGAGAATGGTGTTGTATTGATGAGCTTCCCTAAGTTAAAGGTGGTTCCCAGAGAATGTGGCATTGATGAGACTGGTTATGTTTCCTTATTAAAAGGTTATGGAGAATTGACCTTTGATTGTATAGGAAACAAAATACTATACCACATATGCGTTAAAACGTTACATGTTGGTCAGTTGAAAGAAAAAGTTGATACTAAATGGAGATCTCAAATATCTATACCTGAAAATATTTTTCCCTCCTGGAGACTTCTGTATAAACCTCCAATTGCTAAGAGATGTGGTGATCTGCAATGGAGATTGATCCATTGTATCCTCGCTACAAATAAGGTTATTGCAAAAATGAATGAAAATGTTACTTCGATTTGCCCATTTTGTGATGCTATTGATAGAATCTTTCATATGTTTTGTGATTGCTCTAGACTTGACCCTATTTTTGTACTGTTGGAAAGAATTATATCTAAATTGGGGTTCCTGTATACTAACAGCCTATTTATTTTAGGCTGTTGTTATAGGAAATCTGCACAAGAACAATGTGTACTTGCTAATTTTGTCATAGGTCAAGCTAAATTGGCAATTTTGAAAAGAATTTAGAAAAAAAATGCAGGCAGAGCTGTTTGTATGGTGGCTTTATTCAAATCCTTAGTGGAATCATGAGTGATTATAGAATAAACATATTACAAGCATATTAATAATGTTCTTTTTTTTAAATGGAGATGGTGTGTTAAGGAAGCACTGGTTATAGTGAATGATAATGGGGGGGGGGGGGGGGTTGGTTTTTAATTGGTAATTTTGGTAATGCTGGTATTTATTTATTTATTTATTTAAAAAGAGGAAATGTGTGTAATGTGATTGCGATGTAATAATGTATATCCAAAAAAAGAAAAAAAGTTTTTTAACTATGGTGAATAAAAAAGGCGTTTAAAAGTCAAAAAGTCTCTCTCTCTCTCTCTCCCTCTCTCTTCTCTCTGTCTCTCTCTCTCTCTCTTCTCTCTCTCTCTCTCTCTCTCTCTCTCTCTCTCTCTTCTCTCTCTCTCTCTCTCTCTCTCTAGCAGACGAGTGTCATGTGCTTGTGTTGGCTTAGTTAAATGTATAAAAGGGTTCAATTAAACACTTTCAAATACTGGCACTGTCTCCCTTCATTCCCAGCATAATTAATTTCTCTCTATTCTTCCGCTCTGCTATCTCTCCAAATGTTCTCCTTTCATTCCATCCCTCCGCTGACAGACGGAGTGAAACCAGTGCACACAAAACCTGTGAGAGCGAGACATGCTGCATAGGAGTCGACGACACGGCTTCACTCCAGCTGATTAATTACACTCCGTGATTGTCCAATTAATTCAAACACTCTCTGTTTACACTGAGGAAAATGTAAATGTGCCGGAGACAGAGAAAACATTGGGAATAATGAAGGAGAAAACAATGGAACATCTTCCCCCGAGAGAACCAAGGTGACGAGCATCAGCCAATACTGAAAAAAAAGAAAAATGCACAGTGTTGGAGGTTACTTGACCAAGAGCTGAGAACATGGCCTGTAATTATATAAAGCACATACAACCTTCAGAAACCCAGCAGTAACAGATAGAATTAGTAGCTGAAAGATTTTATTAACTTAATAATTTTATTTCAGTGTCCATTGCATGCAATTACTTGTAAACACTGATTCATTCTCAACTAGCTATACGTGTGTTTAACAACTGCAGGGATTGTAAGACAAAAAAAATCAATACATTTGAACATATCACTGAACTGATATGAGCTCATTTAACAATGCATGAACAGAAAACAGAAAAGCGCTTTTGTTTTGATTGGCCAGTGCATTTGGTGCTAAATAGTTGTTCTTGGGTTTCATCCTGAAATTCAGACCTGCCTAAACTGATTTAATTCACACAGCTACAGAATGTAAAATAGAGAGAGACTGACTTGAAGGAGGAAAAACTCTGCATGTAATAACCTAGAATGCTGTGTAAGGTTTTGATGGTTGGAGAGCAGTGATCATGTGATACAAAACCATTATTTTCTCAGTATCAACTGAATTTTTCAAAAGATTGGTATGTAAAAGACTGGTCCAGTGTGTTTATTTCCATAAGCGTGTGGTGGTTATGTGTCAGTCTTTGAACGCACCATTTCTCACAGCGTTTGCATCTTTGATTTCCAGTGCTGAGTTAAAAGTCTCTATTCCTGATATCCTTGAGCTGCTTCTGCACGTTCAAGAGTTCCTCTCTTATCTGGTAGACATTAACACACACAGTAAAGGTTATTCTGGAGGAATGTGATACTCTTAGCTTATTCATCTGGCCTGTTCTTATCTGCAGGAGCATTAACACACGTATACACACAATCACACACACTCTGAGGTGAGACAGGAGAGTACAATTGCAACACTTCATCTCAGCTCTTATTTGAGCAGCCCGTTCTTATCTGACAACTTTAATATCCTTCTAAAGAATCCCATTGTTAGAAACGAGAGGGTCGGGTTTAATTTTAACAATATCCCTGATTATTTCAGTCTGATTTTAACAGCATGAGTGGCACATTTCAGTTCTATTATGAAACTGTCACCATGTAGTACATCTTTACAGAGGATTGGTGGCTGATATAACTGGTGCTACTGTAATTTGACATGTGGAGAGGACATTTACATAGATACAGCTGCAGTTAAAGAGAGGAAGCCTAAAATGGCCTAAAATACGACTGGTAAAAACAGAAACAATAAAGTAATGCATACACTATATTAAAAAGTATATATTAATATCACTATTATTAAAGAGAGAATGCTTTTAAAATGACATTTCATATCAATAACTTGTCATAAGGTTTTTCAAGTATCTTGCATAAACGTATTGGAGAAGGTGATTAAAGTGTATATTAAAGTGTAAAATGAAATGAATATTAATATAGATGATGTTACCATGGGATTCCACATCAACACCTGTGTCTTCAGCTACCTTCAGAAAGATCTGTAAAAATTAAACACCAGAAAATGATACAACTCCACAACTTTTATATATATATATATATACTTTCATCAAGGATGGATGCAATTGATCATGCTAAAGTGACAGTAAATAAATGATAAAAGTTACACAATTTTTCTATTTAACAAAGTATGTTCTTTTGAAATTTTAGAATACTGAAAATAAAATGTATCACAATTTCTGCAAATTTGGCAACACAGCTGTTTTAAACATTGATAATAATCAGAAATGTCTCTTGAGCAGTAAATCATCATATTTTCATGATTTCTGGAGATCGTGTGGCACTGAAGACTGGATAAATGATGCTGAAAATACAGCTCTGATCACAGAAATAAATTTCATTTTAACCTAGATTCATAGAAAACAGTTATTTTAAATTATGATAATGTTTACAATTTTATTGTTTTACTGTATTTTTATAACTTTACAGATCCATTTTTGCCCAAGAAATGCATTGAGCATAAGATGCTTTAAATGTCAAGCTTTAATATTTATCCCCACACAATCACATTACACATGACAATTATTTTTTTTGTATCTGTAGCATTGAACATTAAAACCTGGATAGTTCTTTACATTTCTAAATAAATGTAACTAAACAGACTGGTTTGCTTTTCCGTTTGGTATCAACTGTCACTGCTGTGTTTACAGTAAAATAGCGGAATGGGAAACTGAAGGCTTGTCTCATGTTAATTAGGTTATACACAACTGAATATGATCTTTAATAGGTTTGATAAATCAATAATCTGTGTGATGCACTGATCTGTAGCTAACTATTTGCAGATCTGCATGTGCTCATCAAAGTCAAATGTGAAATGCAAACTAATACAGATGATGTAAAGTTGTAGAAACACAATGGGCCAAATGTGTAAACGTGTACCTCCTCCAGACTCGTGTCTGATATCCCATAGCTGGTGACGCCCAGAGCGCTCTTCTCCAGATTCAGCTCTTTAAAGAGGAACGTGAAGCTGCCGTTTGTGGCACCTGTATATGGCACCACATACACCAACTCCTGACCTACGACCTCTAGAAATGAGCACCAGTCGACTCAGATCCCCCACGTCTGATCAGGAGGAACAGAAATATCCTTTTATACAGTTCCATAATGACACTGTGTGTGTGTGTGTGTGTGTGTGTGTGTGTTAGTGCTGTCAAAAGATTAATAGTGATTAATCGCATCCAAAATAAACATTTTTGTACATGCCTGTATATATTTCAGAAACATTTTATCTTTATATATTAAATATATTTATATATAACATAATTTATATGAATATAAATATAGACATGTAAGCACGTATTTTCAAAATATATACTGTATGTGTGTGTGTATCCATATATACATAATAAGTATACACAGAACACACACATATATTTTTCAAACAAAAACTTTTATTTTGGATGCAATTAATCATTTGACAGCACTAATACAAAAAAGTTCAAAATTATATATGTACAAAACAAATCAAAATTAACTATAACTATTTATTAACTATAGAAATAACTATAAATCATAAAGAAAACTAAAAAAAAATACTATAGTATATCTAAATGATTAAATAAATAAATATATAAATAACATAACTGAACTATATTGGGGCATTATGTGTATTAGTATTTTTAATAATTACATAAATAAATTATAAGTATAAAAAATGTTTACCTCTTTAATCACTGGGGCTTATTGAGCTGCAACTTTCCTGATTGGCCAGCGCGACTGTCAGGTAGCCAATAGTCTTGCATTGCCAGACCTTCAGACTGACGGCTGCTTTCATTGGCCAAGCCCCGCCCATGAGGCCATTTGACCAACATGTCAAACAACCAATCACAGTTAGTTTCGTTCAGCGTCACGTTTCATTGCGTGGAAATGTCGCCACAATAACAGACCAGTGTATAAAACTCTCAGACTTATTTTAAATATTCTATGCTGCGAACTTGAAATATTTGACATACTTTTGAATATCCAGGGTAAGCGCTCGATGTCACAGTTGTAAACTCGACACCTTTATTCTTTCATGAGGTTTTTTTGTGGCACTGCATTTGTGTTTACAGGCGGAACGTTAAAGAACGTGACACACATGTTTCCCGGAAATCCTGTATAATTCAACCAATCCGATGATGACTTCATCACTCCTAAAGTGTTTCCACTTCTGTGTCCCATATGTATCAGACGTTTAGCCAACAGTGCATGGGCGTGACGTCAGAGGCTGAGACTAGGTAGCTAATAACCTCTACAGTAGGTTTTCTTGAGGAGTGTGGAGCCACAGTGGCAGATGCGCGGCTGTGTGAGATGATGGCGATACGATCATCCAGAATATCCACTTCACCCATCTGATGTGTCCACAGAATGATGGTACGACCTGCAAGAGACAGACATCAAATGAACACACGTTCAGTGCTCGTGGGCACAAGAAAAACCATCAAAGTTCAGAAGCGAGCATGCATTTCTGAAGCTCATCTGAATGGGACGGGTGCGTTTGAAGTGCAAGTGCACTGGAAAACAGCACACTCTATATATAGGCACTTATATTTCTCACTCTTTCTCTGTCTGTACAGAAAAGTTTCCTGTGTTTTGTGTGCGCCGGAGCTCCCGCTGAAGCCAGACACCCGCGGGGCTCAGCGCTTGCATTATTTCTGCTCTGCCTCTGTGACGAGGAGGCAGTGGGAGTTCAAGGCGTCTGTCCTTTGACTTGCCGAGAGCAGAAATATCATGAAATATCATACATCTGCGCTTCCCAAGCGCTTCAAACCTGGCAGAGAAACTGGTGTTTATATTGAGAGATGCTGATGTTGGACGCTGTAAAGCAACGATCTGGACACAATGACTATTAAAAAAAACTCTAAGCTTTGAAATGGAAAACTTGTTTGTTGGAGAGTTGCATATAGCTAGCAGAGTTTGCACAAAAACAAACAAACAAACATACAAACAAACAAAAAAGTAAAGAATGAATAGAATGGAACACAATACATCAATATGGTGTCTAACTGTAAATGTCTCACAATAGCAATGCTTTAAAATCTCATCTCCATTACTGTTTAGGCCTAATTCATTTCACAAAATGAGCTGGAATATCTATGCTCTTCAAAAAATATGGAATTGAAGTATTTCAAAATGTAGTTTTTAATAAGTGCTAAAATTGTAGTGTTTTTGTGAAGTCAGAACAGACCTCAACAGTGGCTTCATCAGCACTGAGTGATTGACTTCTAAAAGAAGGATGCGATGCGTGAAACACATTTATTCATTCACATATTCAATTACAGTAACCCAGCTGAATGCTTTGTAAAGGTTCTCTGAGCGGCATATGAATGTTCCCCCACTGACACGAATGTACTGCTCATATAAAGTTATCTGGTTCTCAACACATTAGCACAATGTTCATCTAACATTTTTCAAAACATTACTAGCTAAAAAGAGTGAGAAGTAATGTTTCCATAACCATGTAAAGAAAATAAAAAGTAAAACATTGGCATTAAGAATGTTCAACGAAATAACATTTTAATAACTTTTTAATAATGGGAATGTTGATCAAATTTTCTTAGAACATTTCCTTTTGTTAGCTAGGAATGTTCAAAAGTTAGGGGTCAGTTTTATTATTATTATTTATGAAGAATGCATTAAATTGATGAAAATTGACAGTAAAGACGTATAATGCTACACATTTTCTATTATACTTTGCTGTTCTTTTGAACATTCTATTCATCTGTGAATTCTGAAAGATACAATGTATCACGTTTCCACAAAAAAAAAAATATATATTGGGCATCACAGCTGTTTTCAACATTGATAATAATCAGAAATGTTTCCTGAGCAGTAAATCATCATATCAAAATGATTTCTGAAGATCATATGACACTAAAGACTGGAGGAACGATGCTGGAAATACAGCTGCACATCACAGGAAACAATTATATTTCCCCAAATATATTTACATGGAAAAGCGCTATTTGAAATTGTAATAATATTTCAAAATATCACAGCTTTTATTAGATCGTTAAATAAATGAATGCATGAATAAATAAGTAATAATTATAACTGAATGTTAGTTGACCTGTGGACATAAATACTTTAAATCACACAGCAAATGCCAAAAATGCATAATTAAAATGTTGTGTGTGTGCCACTCTCAGCCCAATTAACTGCACTAGTACACATCATTTCATTTTTCTAAATTATTAATCAGACAATAATCGGCTGCACTAATCAGATAATCATCAGCTGCTCTCTAATTACATGCGCGATCCAGCTGAAATGGGCTGAATATGTTCAGCCCCCAGAGGACTGCAGGACTTGACAATAATTATAAATTGAATGTGTAATATTTTTGTAACATATTTAACAAGCTTGCACAGTGAGAGAGTTTTACACTGACATCCCAGCTTCTTGAGTAAGCAAAATAATAAATTAATTACAAACAACAAGATTAATAAACACAACAGGACAAAGACACAGATTACATAAACAGTGCTTTAAGCCATCTTAAATGTATGATAAGCCAATTTCCTTATCATGAACTTTGGTTTGTTTTCCGTGTATGCTTAAGTTCCTTTATTGCCTCACTTCATTGTCGGTTGTTGTTTGTGTTAAAGTGATGGTTTTTCTAAGGTTTCATTAAGTTGTGAAAACATTATTTAGGAATGTTCTCTGAATGTTTTAAAAGAAAAAAAAAATGTTGAGTGAAATTCCAACCAAAACTTTTCTCATATATAACATTCCATGAACAATGTATGAGAAATGTTTTCCGTGCTAACGTTTTGAGAAGTTGAATTCTGTCAGAGCAGGTCAGAGCCGATGTCAGAGCCGATGTTGGCGCTCCAGAAGCAGTATAGAAATGTCAAAGACTGCAGGCCTCACCTTTACAGCGTGTAGGAAACAAATCATTGCTCAAAACTGGAAAGATCACTGTCACAATTCATAAGAGAAAAGTGTGACAGTTGGAAACAGTTGTGGCATCTCAGACAAGCTACTGAGAGAGTCATGATGTTCTGCTCCAGCGCTTAACCCCATACTTCCCGCAGAGCACCTTCAGAAACGTTCGCTCTGCCGCTGACAGAATACAGACCACCTCATTGCTTTTATTGACCGGCCAGAACCTTTGACATCATTGATCACCATGATGTCTGGACTGAGATGAAAAGTGCTGTCAAATTTCTGCAGCAGATCCATGACAGCGTCCAAGCTCATGTGGCTGAGAGTGAGATACAATGTCCCATTCTTTATCCAAATGTGTAACGTCTGTCATCTGTGATCTCTTTCTGACATGCATGTTAACCATTCCTCTTATTCCAGATGATCATGTCCTGATGCAGCAGTTTGTTTTTTGTCTAATTGCATATATATATATAAATATATATATATAAGGTGGAGCTGGGGAAGGTGGAGGGCTTCTGAAGTTGGACTGCTACAGCAAACAAAAGCCTGGTATTTCAATATTGAGCAGTGAGCTCATTGGCTCATCCAATCCGCTGTGCCATGTGATAATGATGTCATTACGTCAGATTGTGTTAGACGGACTGTGCCATCTAGAGTTTCATGCCAGAAATCTGTATGTATATCATATTTTCAAATGACAGAAGTAGAACAATTATTTTCATATTAGTTTGCTTTTATTTATTTATTTATTTTGTATTGCTTTATATAATTTTAGCTCTTCAAATAATTTAAATTAGTTTTCAAAGGAATATTTCACATTTTCATGTAAGTTTAGATTTTTTACCCATTATTTGTATTTTTTGTCAGCTTTAATTGAATTAACAAATCATTATTAATAGTTTGTGAACTGAACTGTCATTGCCTGCAGCTCTGAAATCTTTTTTGCATGTAAACCCATTTTTGAGTTGAACTGTGATTACCTCAAGCTTTTGTGTATATTTGTTTTGAAAGAACATTTTGACACTTTTGAGTTGAACTGCTGTCTTCCTTGAGAAAAGGAAAAAGCTCTCACCTGCTGTGTCTGCAGAATTGTTACTCATCTCACGAGGCTTTCATTCGCTGTCAAACCTTGTTCTCAGCTTTATCAGTTCAGATGCGTCAGTATTCAGATCCTGCACAAATAAAGCACTGGATTGGATTCCTGTGATTATGGTGAAAGACAGTAGGAGGTTTTACTCGTTGAAGAGGACGTTGTGATATGGACACATTCCCAGGTGAGTCCTGATGGTGTCCATGTCCCAGCTGTTAAAGTAAGCCGAACTGGAGTTGGGAGTGAAAAGACCCGCCAGTATCGACCTGGTGAACAAGAAAAATATTACACAAATAAATTTGAATAAACAACACCATGAACGCATGAGTGTCTAATGTACAGCAGATTTCATGTTGAGACAGTTCATGCCTCTTATTACTTTGCATTATTTAAATCTGAACTGTAGTAGATTTATGTCTAAAGTGTAAAGTGGCCCCTAAAATGTATTTGGACACCTAAGCTACAGTTGTTTTTTTCTGACCATGAAACAATTGGCTTACAATTATTTAAAGTAGGATTATTAGTGCAGTGTCATTTGTTTAGAATTAATTTAATATTTTGAATCTAATAAAAAAATAAGATATGTTTAAGTCTAACGTTTTGTTGTTTAAACTATGCATACACATACACTGCAAAACATGTAAGACATGCACATTTTTATTTTTATTTAAATTGTAGTCATTTTGATATGTGTTTTTTTTATAATTTTTTATTGTATTTTTCTAATTTCAATATTTATTTTATCATTTATTTTTATTTCTGTTTTAATTTAATCATTTTTTACTTTATAGCTGTTGTTGAAGTTTTTTATTTTATTTTGTTTAGTTAAGTTTTAGTGTTTTTTTATATCTATACATGCTAGTAATAATCATTTATATTATTATTATTATTATTATTATTATTATTATCATACATACTTCTTTAAAATGTGCCTTTCATATTATTAAAAACTTCATAATTCTTAATTCATATTTACGCCAACCCAATAAACAAATCCGGGGCCAGACATATAGGTTTTTTTTTTTTTACTCTGATCTTCAAATTCTACAAGTTTTAACCATGTTATGTTACCAAATAATACCATTTTCTGATCTTAAAATCACAAATTCATAATGGAACTGAATATTTCTCATGGTCAGGACTTGAAAACTGAAACCTTTTCACTCCAGGAAAAAAGTTATTAGTGTTATATGTGAAGCACCTTTTTATTACAGCAGCTTTTACTCCTCTATTATTGTCATTATATTATAATATACTCCTATATCACACATTTCCTTCAACACTGCATTACAGTACGTCACATTATCAGATGGATGGTATCTTGAATTAAACCACAGGAATATGTGTCTCGGATATGAAATGCTCTTGGTGTGAACTAGATAACATCTGCGATTCACTTCTAGTCTTTAAAATGCGCCAGACTATATCTATAATACACACTACTGCTCAGAACTAAGGGGGTTAGCAATCTTTTTTAATGTTTTTGAAGAAAGTCTCTTCTGCTCACTGAGGCTGCATTTATTTGACCAAAAATACAGTAAAAACAGTACTATTGTGAAATATTATTACAATTTAAAATATCTGTTTCTATGTGAAGAACTGACCAAAATATTTTTATTTAAAAAAAAAAAGTGTTCTTTTGGAAATTCTATTAACATGAAATCTTGTAAAAAAAAAAAAATAAATAAATAAAAAATAATAATAACAATAAAATAAAATAATAATAAGATGAAACGACTGCAATAAGATGAGTAATGCTGCTGAAAATTTAGCTTTGCATCATATGAATAAATTACATACACTTAACAAAATTATAAACGCAACACTTCTGTTTTTGCCCTCTTTTTCATGAACTGAACTCAACGATCTAAGACTATTTATATGTACACAAAAATCCTATTTCTCTCAAATATGGTTCACAAATCTGTCTAAATCTGTGTTCGTGAGCACTTCTCCTTTGCCGAGATAATTCCTCCACCTCACAGGTGTGGCATATCAAGATGCTGATTAGACAGCATGATTATTGCACAGGTGTGCCTTAGACTGGACACAATAAAAGACCGCTCTAAAATGTGCATTATTCATATTATTCATTATGAATAATATTTATATGTGGTTATAGTAAAATATAATCACAAAATCTTTTGTATGTATGTTGCTGTATGTTTTCAAGGTGATTCTGCTGTACCCAGACAGACGTTCTCGATGTCCTAGATGAGTATCTAGTAAATGAGCACGTCGAACAGCTTCATGAAGATGGAGATGATGAAGTAGTAATGGTTGTTCTCCTGTGGACTGACCCGGATAATGCTCCACTGAATGCCGATGTCCTGCTCTTCATAACAGGAGAAATTCTCACAGCCTTATCCAAACACCATGAGAGCAGGCTCTGTTGAGATGAAGACGGAGATGTCAGACACATGCATGACCCACGCCATTAATATAAATGTAAATTTTTCCCTCCCATGTGCATTTTTACTCATGTGTATGAATATGAGATCAAAACAACGACATTACTGCCATCCACAATTTCAAAGTAAACAGTATTTGTGTGTGGGCAATACGGTACGGCTCACAGTAATGGGTCTGCAGGCTCATTCATCTGGACTAGACAGTGGCGCCTGAATGCCAGGACGCTCACACACACACACACACACACACACACACATACACACACTCAGATAAGAGTAAGACACTGCTGAATAGAGCGAAACTCTTCCCGTGAGATAAAGGTCACTCTGATTGGTCACAATGACGGAAGTGCAGCTGTAAGTCATTTAGTTGGTCTTTCTCTTTCTCAAAGGGCAAAAGTGTCCATTCATCGCTCTTCTCTTCAGGTGGGGGTCATCACTATCACTCTCTCTCTCACACTGATGTACATCCTCACTGGAGATGAATGGAGGAGCTCCTCCAGAGGAGATCTGAATCTCATGCGGTGGATTTGAACCTTAAGAAGAGCTGAGCGCTTCATTCAGTGTGTGTGAGTAAGTCATGCATTAGATGAACACACAGGTCAAATAACACAATCTTGTCTCTCCTCACTTCTAACTCTGCACATTCTTGTTAAAGAGAGAAGTACACAAATTGTTCTTCTCTTTTGTATCAGGATCTTGTGCAGATCTTGGGCTTTATTTTATATACATTTATTTATTAAATGTTATTATGCATTATTTATACTTTGCTATTGTTTTTATCTTTCTCTCTTTATTGTTGATTTTCTTTTTGGAAATTGTGCTTATTGAGGGAATATTAAACTGTGATCTAAATGCCATGTTTTGTTTTTAATTGTTTTTGAATGAAAATGCATTATAATTTCACTTAATATTGTAAGCAATTAGCTGAACTTAAGAGTGTTTTAACCCATTTAAGCTGGACTTAAGTACTCCTTTATATGTAATTCCATAATTGCTTCCATTGTCTTTGAAATATGGTTAAAGTATTCATAAATGTACTGAAAAACATTTATTCATTTCTGCTGAAATGTGTATGTTATGTATTGATTAAGTTTTTTTTTTTTTTATAATGTACTTTAAAATACATATATTTTATAAGTGTGAACTGAAGGTAGTGTTTTTGGACACTTAACTGAATGTTAAATGCAATTAAAATGCAAGTTGAATGAGTTCAAATTTGAATGAGTTCAAAAATGAGTTCAGATTTACATTTAATGCAACTTTAGAGCAATTTTGACCCACTTAAGTAGGACTTAAGGACATCTTTATATGTAATTAAATTTTATTGTCTTTTATATACAGCTAAAGTGTACTTAAATATTAAACGTCTGCGATTATGAAACTGCATATCAGTACATTTAAAATCTATTACCTGTAAAACTGGATAATCCACTACAGTTAAAATGATAATTTTAGTTAAATGTCAACACATCAAAATAGGTGTACTTCTTTAAAGTGTGACAAACGATTATTAAAACAATGACTTAAAATGTATTTCAAAGTAAAAAAAAAAAAAAATAATAATAATAATAATAATAACAAATAATTTGACATTATTACAAAGGTCACTTATTAAAAGTTGAAAAAAAAAGGAATTCAGCACAATAACGCACACAATCAGATATAGTTTCAGCATCGGGTGATTTGATGTATTAGGACACGAGTCCTCCAGGTTGCTGTATAGGGGTGTGTTGAATGTCTCACCGTGGACATCTTGGTGCCGAAGCCCAGGACGTCCCTCCAGGTGTAGCAAAGCACATGAAGCAGGTGGAGCAGGAAGTAGATGAGGCCCCCACAGGCGGCTGCCAGATTCGCCCGAGAGGAAGACGGATATCAGAGAAGGGTCGCTGTGTCACAGAAACTTTTCATACTGAGAGAGACAAAGAAGTTGAGAGAAAAATGATGGGGCAAGCATTGTTATTGTCAAACAGTTCCTGAGACAAATGATGGATTTGTCGAAGGAGCATTGAAACATTTAGCTGTAACCACGTGAAAGCTTTTCTGGGCCTCTAATGAACAGTGCATGAGCTTCCATGGATGCATTAATAATGCAGCCTGATCATTAAAAAGCACAACAACAAATTTAAAATCCACTCATTCAAAAAGAGATTACATCTGTCAAGAGCAGATGAAAAGAGAGAGCTGTTTTTGAATAAGCGGTGGGCTTCATGGCTCTGGAGGGTTGAGCTAAATAAATCATGTGTGCCCTCGAATATAAGCTCATATGTCTTGTTCTTGAACCTGCTGGCCCCACACAGAGTCACGCTGCCCTACCAAAACCATCCATTCACAAACACTGCACCATCTGATCCGACACCAGCTTTGACTCTCCAGAGCAGTGCTTCTGATGTTTGGCTAATTAATAAATTAAATGACTGCTATCATTAATTTCATAATGAAGTGCTTCATTAATAACTTCACTGTTAGTAAATGTAAGTAGTTGACTTTTGGTTGCACTTAGTTTATTTCAATGAAAAAGTTATGGATTGGAAGAAGACCAAATTTGTGAAAAGGACGTTGACTGAGAAACCAAATAAGAGATTTGATATTAGCTGGACACACATTCTGTGATGCGCAAGAAAATGTTTGTAATAGTAGAAAAAGTTTCCCATACAGGCATGCTACTTGATTTAAATATCAAAATTAACTAATTTACTAAAATGTAAACATATTGTTTAGCATCACTTGAATCAACCTTAATATGTTAATTTGTACCCACAAAACAAATCATGGGTTAAATAAAAATAGCTAGAAATAGTAGAAATTTAGAGTAGAAGTAGTAGAGTTTTTATATGTACTCTGTATATATAAAGCGAGTTTTTACAGAGTACATTAGGCTTGATGGCATTTATGTATACATTCCTACTGTTGGAAACTCAGAAGCGAAGACCAGGAGACTCTTGGGTAATCTTCAGCAGAATTCTTTATTTAGAACACTCTGCAGGGCGCTGTAGTCATCAAAAGTCTAACTAGTCCTTAATACATTGTATTTTATATACATTTCAGGTGGGGGGGGGGGGGGTACAAAGAGGTGGAGACAATTTAAACAAAGCATGCAAATGGAATCACAGACACTGGCATTTTCCTTGATCTCATTAGCATAACGGTGTCATTCAAATGCATAGGTGCCAATTCAAGGAAGAGTACAAAGACAAAAAGTCATTATAGTCGCTAATTCAATCAGTAAACCTGGGTTGCTTGATTTGATCATCTCAGAATGTTATAATCTTAACCTCAAAATCTAAAAACACAATGTACATACTATTACATTGGAACCTAGATTTAACATTTTATAAATTTTTAATCCCACACTACCGATCAAGACTGATGAACTTTGTCCAATCAATAAATTACACTAATAAAAATAATCAATCTGCATTTGGTTATTACAGTTTGGTTGTTGCTATATTTAAATGCAATTGGATCCGGTGTACTGCAGTGTTTGTGAATGGCAGTGAAATTGCTTTATTCATCTTGAGAACGACAGTGAGGAGCGCGGCGCTGACGAGGGGCAACGTGCTGCTGATGGCCCAGCTCAGCCAGTAGGTGGAGCTCTTCAGTCCCATCATCCTCACAGTCTCCTTCAGACATGCCTCCTTCTCCTGAATCACATCCTTGACTATCTAACCAAGAAAATCCACACTAAAGTCACATATAGAGGCAGATAGCATGTCAGAGATCGCATAAACCTACACATGCACAAACAAACAAGCATGAAAACTTACCTGCACACTTCATTAAAAAAGTAATTTTACACACACACACACACACACGCACGCACGCACACACACACACACACACACACACACACACACACATACACACAGACCATACAACCAAGCAGAGTTCTTCCCAAAACATCAGGTTTTCTATAAATCATTTAACATAGACACCACAGAAAATATGCCCTGTGGTGGTAAGAGATGCCTCCAGATAATCTGTATTCATTTGAATGGAGCTGTCTGCTGCCTATAATACAGTAAATCACTAGAATATCCAGTCCATTGGGCATCACAGGAACTTCACCCCACTGGTTTGAGATCTACATCACTGGTAGATCCTTCAGTGTATCTTTGAGGGAAAGAGATTCATAGTCACATCAACCAACCTCTGGGGTACTGCAGGGTTTGGTGTGTGGCCCGCTTCTTTTCTTTATTTCCACAACATGGCTGGAGACAATCATTCTGGCACATGGATTTTTTTTTTTACCATTCCAACTTCTTGTTTCATCCTGACAGCCCCACAGCAGGTGTACAGATCTTGACTTGCCTAGTAGACATATCAACACTGTCTTACCTACACCCATGTTTATAAGTTTATAAGTTTTGCTCTCTCCAGAAGTCTGCTTAGAGTGGGTGAGTCACTGTACCTCAACTGAATATTTTTTTTCTTTCTCCATCCAAACCATGTCTTCAAGATACATCAAATAACAAATCCTGCATGGTCACTTGACTTCCAAGTATCAAAAATGTGATATTAAAACAGTTTCATTTGAATGACTCACTGAGCAAAATTGTAACAGCATACTCAATATTAAGCACCAGACATTTCATTTATTTTTTATAGCCTTGCTATTGCTCTGTTACAGTTTGGGGCCCCCAACAGAGTTTTAGAAATATCACTTTTGATTAAATTAAGTTACCAAAATCTAATATACTTTTCCTCCAAATGTGCAACACTGCTATATGATGTAGTACTCACTGACATACAGTGAATGTGCTTCATCTGTTACATTAAATTATTACTGCTATTACTTTGACCATTTACAATTTAGCACGAAGTGACTGAATCCAATCAGGATTTCTGTGACAGTTTAAGTCAAAGATAATATCCTTCCCAATGATGGACAAAACATACCTATATCAGCTCATCTGCTGTAGCTTTTAACCAATATAACTATGTTAAAATGGTCAGTGCATCTAAATAGGGAGGCACACGGTAATGCATTTAGCCAACGTGTTTAATAAATGCCCAGTAATGCAATTAACAAAGTCTCCAAATAATTTACACCATGCAGCTACATTTTTAAATTAGGCACTAATCTGATGTTTTTCTGCACATACTATTCATTTTCACCATGAAAGCGTTTCAGAAAGTAACGAGCTGAGAAAGCTGAATAATCACACCGCTGATTATAAGGACCCCTATAATGGGTCTGTAACAGGCCAGCTGTCATTCTTCTCTTCCTGAGCATAGAGGTGCACATAATTTACCTGTTTCACAAGAATAATAAATATCAGCTGCAGGGTAAAGCTGCTTTCATTACTGGTTTGTGTCTATAACATTAGCATACTTCTTATGTTTTCCGTATTGTGTTTTCAATTATATAATATACATAAAAATGAATTTGCATTCGGTCAAAACTGTTTGCGTCATACTTATTCCTAGCACCGATGCACAGATGGTTTCCGAGAACCATGAAATTCAACCCAATGCAAATTCAATATATTGAAGCTGGTATTAAAATGACTGAAATATTGTTTATTCCCATTAGAATGAAACCAAACCATGCTGATAGTTATTTCTCAGATAAACATGTACACAGTATATATTTACTCCAATTTCACAGAACCAGAGCAGCCGAGTTCATATATGCCAGTGATGTGTCAAATCATGTTAACGGCATGCTAAAACATGTTAGTGATGTGCTAAGACATGCTAGTAACATTATTATTAATGATAACAACAAAATAAAAAGTTAGTCATGTTTTATAACATGCTAAAACATGATAGTAACATGCTAATTCTTGCTAGCATGCCAAAAACATGCCAATAACATAAATGTTGTGAATAATGTGCTTATTGTGCTAGAAAGATGATAGCAACATTCAGATTCATGCCAACAATGTTCTAAAACATCCTAAAATATGCGAGCAACATTTTATTACAGACTAACAACTTGGTAAACATGCTAGAAACCTGCTAGAATGCTAATAATGTACTAAATGAGCTAGAAACATGATAAAAGCATGTTAAAACTAGCTAGAATCATGTCTGAAATGCTAAGCACGCTACCATTGTGTTATAGCATGTTTAACTTGTTGCTAGCATTTTTTAACATACTAAGCAATATAAATATGTTAGCAACATGTTAGATATATGGATTTGAATATGATGAAGAACAGTTTTATGATTCTGGTAAGAGCATATGAATGAAATGAAATATTAGAAAGATGCCAGAAATGTCTCTGACAGAAACTGAAAGCTCATTTTGGAGCAGTTCAGGTCTGTGAGGGAAGTGTACTGACAAAAGATGACTTTTCGAGCACTACACACTGTAGTTCTCTGTTCTCAGCCGTAGCGAACAGACAGAGAGAACAAACTAAATGAACTGACACGGGACGACATGACTGAGCAGTTTAGTTTAGAAAGAGACCCAAAGCGCCTGTGGCAGTCTGAAGCGGTGCGGATGTTGCTGGAACTTCCTCACAGCAAAAGTGCTGTCAGATGTGTGATGCTGCTTTAAAACTAGTTCAACATTCACACAATATTTAATTCATAATAATAATTAAAAAGAAACAGACTGCAAATATTGGCCTCTATGGCAACTTGTTGGAAATACGTGAAATCACTGGAAGTGTGAAACCGGCTAATCCTCAAAGTGAGAGAACAAACACTTTATCTCCATAAAGATGAACACGAAATACTCTGGAAACCGCAAAAAAAAAGACGATGGAGGGAGGCAATGAGGGATACGGTGGAGGTCGGCTCTGAATCACCAATAATTTGATACAGCGCATAACAAATTATCATAATAACCCAATTTAGAGGAATCAAAGATCAACCCGTTTCTGCTTGATCTGCTTCAATTTTAGAGTAATCGTTTCCCTGTAATTATTTCCACTGTTATCACGAGCATCAAAACCACAAAGCACTTTGACTTTATGAATGTGCAACCTCTCAACACAAGCACCTTCCTTTCCTCTCTGCTAAATGGATTATTGTGCCTTTTAACTTTACATTTGAGCTCCTCTAACAATTTTTCATAATGACTTTAATTGCATTGTAGCTTGCCTTTGTCATTTTTCATGGATTGCATTCAAACGGGTGCAAACAAACCAGTATGAAAAACACTGCATTTATGCATATCATAAACACAGCATTAGCCTTTCTGTTGAATTTAAATAAGTTCAGGCTGAATTGATCTGTCAAACAAATCTGTCAGATTCGCATTTTGATAATTATTTGGTAATTGTACTGTCCAGTCAGGTTATAAACATGTGTCTGATATTGTTGTGAATGAATCCAGCTGTGCTGTAGGATCTTCACACCACACACACAGCTCAGCGTGAGTATGATTCATCATCCGATGCTGCTTTGATAATACAGTAAGCCAGTATTAAAGTACTCTCATAAGGCCAGGAAAATGTCATGTCAATATTGGAGCAGAAGGTTCCGGAAACAAAGTGCTGTCTGCGCTCAATTAGCTAGCAGCTCAAATATATCATGTGCTCTCAAAATATGACAAGCTATAGATTTCTCATATCAGTTCTGCTTACCTTTCATAAATACAGTCAGGGAGAGACGCCACAATACAATTAGAGCTGACACCAGAAACAGCCGAGGGATGATGATAACAAACTCGTTAAAACGCATTAATTCACCATCATATCTCTCTCAAAACTCACTGTTTCATTCACACAGCTGCCAGTCCTGACCTCAACCACTAAACATGGCTGCATTAACACACTTCAGATTATAAACAAGAGCAACGAGGGCATTCTGTAGACGATTTGAGGCTAGGAAACACCAAGAATGAATAATGTTGTTTAAATATTGCATTTGTGTTGTTTTAGCATTTGCAAACAATTTAGCACTGAATTCCTCATCTGGCAGACTAGTTCTGAGTCTAAGTTTTTTTTTGTACGAATAATTTAAATCAATGAAAACACCAAAACATTTTCATTTAAACAATCATATTTTGTGTTTTGAAGAAAGAAAAAAAGAAAGAAAGAAAGGCATACAGGTCTAGAACCACATGAGTAAGTAATGCCAGGTTGGCCATTCATGAATCAATTATCCCTTAACACTTTTGGCCTTCAAGTTGTCAAATTTAATTTTCGGCATCAAACATGTCAAGTAAGTTGCATATTTCAATGGTTTATGTGTCAGCCAATCAACTGCCATTGAGATGAATGGCAGCGGTAACGGATTGCTTTCTCTTGATATTAATCCTTGAGCCACAGTGATTCACTTTTAACAAATAGCACTCTGCTTTCTGTTCTGCTTTTTTATATATCATTTAGAAATAATGGAATATGAAATATGGATTTGTGGGAGTAGATCAGCTGTCTTTATCCAGTCAGGCCAGAATCGTCTGAAGGACTTACTGAGGCATTTACAACATAAAACTCTTATGCCCCTTATATCTAAAATTCAGATTTAGGCTTTTTTGTGTGGTGAAAAATGACTCAACGCACAAACACAAACACACACACACACACACACACACACACACACACACACACACACACACACACACACACACATACACACACACACACACACACAGACACACACAGACACACACAGACACACATAGACACACACACACACACACACACACACAGACACACACACACACACACACATAGACACACACACACACACACACACACACACACACACAGACACACACAGACACACACACACACACACACACACACACACACAGACACACACACACGCACACACACACACACACACACACACACACACACACACACACACACACTACTGTATATGTTACATGTATAAACAAAGTAATGAATATACACTAGGATTCATAAGTTTGGGTTGTGTAAGATTTTTCAGAGTTTCAAAGTCACTTCTGCTCACCAGGGCTGCATTCATTTAATCAAAATCAAAGAAAAAAAAAAAAAAGAAATATCATTACAGTTTAAAACATCTCTGTTAAACTGTAATTTATTTCTGTGATGTGCAGCTGTATTTTCAGCATCATTCCTCCAGTCTTCAGTGTCACACGATATCCAGAAATCATGAAAATATGATGATTTACTGCTCAAGAAACATTTCTTATGATTATTAAGGTTAAAAACAATATTTTTGTGCACACTATGATACATTTAATTTTTTCAGGATTCACAGATGAATAAAAAGCTCAAAAGATAAGACGTAAAAATCTTCTGTAACATTATACATTTTTAATGTCATTTTTGATCAGTTTCATGTATCCTTAATGAATAAAAATAATAACTTCTCAAAGAAAAATAAATCTTACTGACCTTTTTTTTTTTTGTGGAATATTTTTCCCCATGATCCTTTGATGAATAGGAAGAACAAGAGTTACTTTTTTTTACTGCAACTTCTGACCAATTCAGTGCTTCCTTGCTGAATAAAAGTAATGCATTTAACCACACTATTTTGAATGCTAGTGTATATAATCATTTTAAATATCATTTTGATCATTTACAAGAATCACTCTTCTTTTGTTCCCTCTATGTGATCTTCGACAGTCCTAACATTTCTTCATTGCATCTCTACTTGCTAATTATTAATATTGAACTAACAGTTTTGAATGATGCATTATTTGATTTTATTCAATATGTAACTGTGACCTGAAAAATGAAGACCTCTATCTTAATGAATATGATATTATCATCATGTGTCTCTCATACTGACTTATTACAGACAACAACGACAAGCCTGCGTGCTCACATCATCACAAAACCTTCATCAAATGAAGACTCACAGCAGCACAGACACTGTCTGATGAAGAACATCACCCAGCTGGCGTTTGGGCCTGACATCTCAGCCTCATGGCAAAAGCCTCTCATTCAAATCTATAAAACATGCCACTTTTCCCTCGAATCAGTAAACATATTAAAACACAAGACAGCAGTGCTTCAGACGTCCACATCAGCACCCATAAACAAACGCTGGCGAACCCTCCCAGACACGCTCATGGATATCTCAGGCTGACG
Source organism: Carassius carassius (assembly GCF_963082965.1). Taxonomy (NCBI): domain Eukaryota; kingdom Metazoa; phylum Chordata; class Actinopteri; order Cypriniformes; family Cyprinidae; genus Carassius; species Carassius carassius. The sequence goes on along the minus strand of NC_081757.1, from coordinate 43,435,066 downwards.
GAGAGCAAGAGAACCAATCAAAGCTAATATTAATTTGACATTTACTTTGGGCATGAATCACAGCCGCAGTGAGCCGTTGATTATGCAGTAAGATCGAGTGAAAAACACCCCGGCCCTCTCGGCATGCTTCAGCAACCCACTCTCTACATCAAACCGTCACTTCAGTATGAAGACAGCCCATCAGTGTTTATATAACCCTGCATATTTCACAGGTCCATGTAACACGGCTACAGCATCTGCTGCTCGTAGACACCGAGCCGAGCGGCTCACTGACTCCAGTCTGTATCGTAATGAAGGACCCAGCGTGTCCTGCAGGTGCATGAAGCCTCCCCTCACATAGCACGGGTCATTAAAGGGGTTATCACGGGCCGATGGGGACCAGGACCTGAAACACATCAACAACAAACAACTGCAGCATCAGCACATTTCTACAGCATCGTCCGTGTGTGTGTGTGTGTGTGTGGTAAGGTTCAGCTGAACTGGACTTGTTTACATTTTTGTTTAAATGTTGGTGAATTTATTACGTGCATTTGCCACATTTATTTAATTATTTAGATTTAATTCATTTTAATTTATTCTTAGTTGTAGTCATTTTAGTACTTAAACGTATTGTATGTGTGCCTGGAGCACAAACGCAGTCTTAAATAGCACAGGTATATTTGTAGCAAATCCATCAATACATTGCATGGGTCAAAATTACCCTTTTTCTCAATATTTCGATTTTTTTATTTTTTGCTCCCTCAGATATCAGATTTGAAATAGTTGTATATTAGCCAAATATTTTTCTATCCTAACAAACCACACATAAATGGATCAGTTTTCAGATTATGTATAAATCTAAATTATTGGTTTTGTGATCTAGAGATACATGTTTCAATTAAAATATAGTTTTAAAGTTTAACTTTCTAATTGTATTTTATCTCGGCTTTAGTTTTAGTTAATGACAACACCTGAAACATGTTCTAGTAATTTTTTATATATATATTGAATTTTCATAATTATTATTATTATTATTTTTTAAGTGAGAAAAGTGTAATGCAGGTATTGTTTATTTTACAAAAGTAAAATTGAAGTGCAAAGGAACAAGTGCTATATAACCTTAAACTCACCAAACAAACAAAAAAACATAAATAAATTAAAATTAATAAAAATAAAAAATCTTTAATTTTTACAAAATTCATTATTAAATTCATCATTTATTTCTTTTTATTCCACTTTATTAGTGTGAATGATTCATCTATGCACACTGCACACATTTGTATGTATTTGCTTTTATTTAAACTTATTTTTTATATTAATATTATAGCAGGATCTTTATTTTCATATATGTGTGTGTATGTGTGTGTGTGTGTGTGTGTGTGTGTGTGTGTGTGTGTTTAGTATATAAGACATGTTGACTCTCATGTGTTGATGTTGTGTTTCTGTGTGTTCGGTTCTGACCTCTCCTTGATCTTGTCCGTCCTCTCGGTCTCTGATGTGTGGAGGGGTCCTCGTGTCACTGGGGTCCGGACCTGTGAAGACCAGACCAACCCTGATGAAGTCCTGATTCAGGAGCTTCAAAGACTGCTCAACCAGCACAGCCTCAGCACTGACTCCTACAGACTTATCCAGATCAAAACACACACACACACACAAAACACACACACACACACACACTTCAGCACCTCTGTGTGTCTGAATCTGACAGTGAAGAACGAGGCTCATGTGGCGAACGCTGAACAGAGAACCACCAGAGACAGAAACAGAGAGAATGAAAGAGAGGAAGAACAGAGGAAACATCAGCATCTACTCAAACTGAACCACTAAACAACAAAACCACACACACACACACACACACCAACAACATCCACCCAAAACATATCAGGCTTTAAATCTTACAAGAGCAAAAAGTTTTACATCATTTGAGCTCAAGAAGCAAAACCGATGGGTAAAACTTTACAATAAGATATGAATTAGGTAATCATTAACTAACAATGGACAACACTTTGTTTATTTATGTATTTATTTTTTATTAATCTATATATACTTTATTGTGTTAATTGCCAAGGCAACATTTTCATTCAAGTCTAAGTTTTGTCCATTTTAATTTAATTCCAAAAAAACAGTTCTTAATTGTTTTAGATAGCAATAATGAAACAAGTTTTAGTAATTTTATGTGCAACTGTTATTTACTATTAGTGTGTTTATCAGTGTATGTGTGTGTGTCTCCTTTTTCTTTTTTTCACTGCAAAAGCCAAACTTGAATTATTTTTTCAATTAATTTTTTTTTTTTTACAGCGTATTTTCGGGTTACCTTCATTTTTTTATTAAATTAGTTTTTATTTGTTAAGGTAAATACAATTTAAATCAGAAAATAAATTAACCATTTAATTTAAATGTCTTAAATCCACATCTTAGGTCATTTATAAGATGATTTTGCTGATTTTAAGATATTGAAGGACTTATTCAGAGTCATGTGCTGAACACAGTATATACTGAATCTCTTCTGTTGGCTTCTGATTCTTTGATTGGTTCTGATCACATAATGACACACATCATGTAAATGAATCACTGACTAGTGTGCAGCAGAGCAGACTGACTCTCATATGAATGTTGACTCATTACGCTTCAGAGGTTCAGTGCCTTGATCTGCAGCTCATGGATCAACATTAGAGAGGCTCAAACCTCTACACCTCTAGTTGCCAGCCCAGATTGTTCAGCCCTAGGCTACGTGGTCCAGATCACGCTTGAATCCAGACCAAATTTGAATAAAAGAGGGAAAACTAAAGTGAAAGAGATCAGACGAGAGAGAGAGAAGCAGCGATTCTGAATGGAAACTGAAGTAATTGCTGGGAGAACATCAAATGAGAGACGAGATCAGATGAACACACCAGTGCTGGGCAAAAGACAGAATTAAGAACTGGCTGCTTTTCAAATTTTGAGCTGGATTTTGAATTAAACCTGGCAACATGTTCACAGGATGCGGAATTGGAATTTAAACTGGAAGAGGAATAAAGGTAATGGATTTCTGGGAATGAATCATATATAATGTTCAAACTATCAATCAATCAATCAATCAATCAATCAATCTCAAAGCAACATTTAAAATTTGTCTTGGTGTCGTTAATATACTTCTAGAGGAAAATTACATTCCTGATAATTTCATGTCAATTTTATTAATATGAACTAAAACTAAATATATTAAAATGTAGTTTTTGTTCTTTGAAATAAAGCTGAAATAAAACCAAGTTTAAATATTAAATAAAACACTAAACAAAATAATTAAGTTTAAGTTGAAATGCCAAAATTACTAAAACTAAAACTGATATATATTTAAAGGAAATCTAGCTGACAAAAACTAATAAATCAAATAAATCTGTCCTGCCTGCTTTTAACTGTGTATAATACTGTATGTCAATATTTAAAACCACATTTGGTTACTGAAATAAAACAGAAATATAAATATCAGAAGACAAATATAAAAAAGACAAAAACACATTAAATTAAAACTTTAATTAAATACAGTATATTAAATTAAAAATTAAATTATATATATATATATATATATATATATATATATATATATATATATATATATATATATATACTAAAACTAAAATAAACATTACTGATAAAATAATACTAAATTACAATACACATGACAAAAAATAACTAAATGAAACAGAATAAAATGAAAAAGGTCATTTAAAATATTATTAAATATTATAAAGGTACAAAAATAATGCTACAATAACAGTTAACTAAAACAGCCTTTGTTTACAGTAACAGCAAGTGCATTTGGAGAAGAAAACACATGACCAGTTCTTCCACAGCAGCTGTCTGTCAGTCAGACCAACCTCTGAACAGTCCTAGCAATGCTACAGATACACTCACTGATGCATTCTCAGTTTTGTGTTCTTCACATCCCTGTGCTGAACGCATGACAGCCACATCCTGCAGACTGATAACCTATTCCCATCAGAACCAGGCAATTACTCTCTCTTTCTTTACAGTCTCTCTCTCTCTCTCTCTCTCTGTCTCTCGTGGTGGATGCTGGGAGGTTCTGGGTGAGAGTGGTGCTGGGCGGGAGTGATAGTTTCAGTGATAGTTTCACCTGTTTTCTTTTTTTTTTTCTTCTTTTCTTTTTCTCTATTTTTTTTTTGTTTATTTGTTTGTATGGTTTGTTATTAGTTTATTATTTTTCTCGTGGAAAAAGTGTGAGTCGCGTGAGAGGATGGCGTTCCACGCCGAGACGCCATCCATCTCTCTGCGCAATGGCTTCAGGTGTGTGCCGGAGGACGGAGTGATGGTGCAGGATGTTTTAGTCGCTGTAGGAGAGAATGTAGGACACGAGAATATTTCCTCTGCGTCCAGAATGAATAGAGCCGTAGTCGTTTTCTTAAAACAACAACAACTTGTAAATCAAGTGATCGAAAGTGGGCTTATCATTAAAGATGAATTAGTGCAAGTTACACCGCTGCATAATGCATCTAGTAAAGTAGTGATTTCGAACGTGCCGCCGTTCATCTCTGATGACGTGTTAGAGCGTGAACTAGTGCGGTTTGGTAAGATTGCGAGTCCATTCAGAGCGATTTCGTTGGGATGTAAGAACCCTGCATTGAAGCATGTCATGTCTTTTAGGAGACAGGTTTACATGTTTTTAGAATCACCTGATCGTACACTTAATGTTTCTTTTCGTATAAAACATGAAGGGGGAGCATATATGATTTATGCAACTACCGGAAGTTTACGTTGCTTTGTATGCGGCGATGTTGGCCACAAACGGCAGATGTGTCCACATAAAGATCACGAACAGGAAAACGTTGGCCAAGTGGATGTGATAGAGACTGATGCTCAGGTTTCATCCATACAAATGGGACAGGAGGAGATTACAGGCCTCACGGAGGTAAGGCTGGCAGAGCTAAATATAGCTTTAAATGTAGCAGTGAATACGTCAGAGATGCCGGTGGTAGCGGCAACAAGTTCAAATAATGCTGCTGGGCTGCTGCTGCTGATGATGATGATGATGGTGATGCGGTTAAGAGTAAAGCACGTTATTTGTTGAACAGGACGATAAATGTGACGAGAGTGTGTTTCCAAGTATTGTTTCTGCTCAGTGTGGTGCAGAGAAGAGTCGAACAGACTCGATGACAGCAGCAGAGGATGGTCTGTCAGATGAGTCTGCTTCTGTGCTGGAGATGGACTCTTGCTCACAGTGTGGGTTTGAAGAGATCTCTCAAGATCCCCAGAAGGAGCTCTCTCTATATACTTTAGAGGAAATTGATCAGTTTCTAGATAATACTTTTGGAAAGCAGGTTAATGTGAAGGAATTCTTTCCTGATGTAGAAAGATTCGTAAAATCAGTTACTTTTCTTCAGAAGAATGTGGGGGTTGATCTCCTGAGCGATAAGAAGCGGTTTCGTTTAAAGAAGCATTTAACCACAGTTAGAAAGGATCGGAAAATGGAGAAAAAGAGAACGTTAAAAGTACTATAGTTATTGATCTTTTCATGCATCACATGGTGTCTTTTTCTTTATTTCTGCTTTTTTCTGCCTGTCTGCTCTTTCTTCCAGTATTTTTTATGGAAGTCTTGAGGGTTGGCTCACTTAACATTAATGGTGGAAGGGATGAATGTAAGCGAGCTCTTGTGTTTGAAACAATAGAGCAAAAAAAAACTAAATGTTATTTTGCTTCAAGAAACTCATAGCGATATTGCTAATGAATTATACTGGGGATTATGGTGGAAAGGGCAATACATACTTAGCCATAAAACTAATGTGAGTGCTGGGCTTGAAGTCTTATTTTCTCCAGATCTAAGAGTTAATGTTTTAAAGAAAGAGGAACCTGTAAATGGAAGACTAGTAATAGTAAAGGCTGATATCGATGGAGTTATTTTTTACTTTGTAAATGCTTATGCACCTAATGTGGGACATGAACGATTATTTTTTTTCAGTATTTTAAGAAGTGCTCTAATGTTCTGTGCTGATGGAAATATAATCATGGGAGGCGATTGGAATTGTACTGAGAATTTCACTATTGATCGCACAACTGAAGAAACTCACCTTCAGACTTCATCTCAATTATCAAGAATAGTTAGAGAAGTAGACCTTTTAGATATGTGGCGGATCAAACACCCACAAGTGAGACAATATTCTTGGATAAAAATGGCAGATAATAGAGTCAGCGCCGCTCGACTGGATAGGATATATATGTCTAATCATCTTAGTAATCGGAGTATTGATTGTTTTATCACTCCAGTAGGGTACCAGTAGGGTACACAGATCATCATTTGGTTTCTCTTATTATAAATATGTCCAAGTGTACAAAGAAGTCGTCTTATTGGCATTTTAACACTAAATTACTTCAGGATCTTCAGATTTTTTGGCAACAGTGGAGATCGTGTAAAGGCACTTTTGAAAATTTAAAACAGTGGTGGGAAATAGGGAAAAGAAACATTAAAATGTTTTGTTTGCAACATACTGCTAATTCCACTATTAAATTAAGAGAAATGATTCAGTCAATTGAAAAGGACATATCAAATATGGAGGTGGATCTAATTAATAGATATGATTGTAATCTGTTTAACAATCTGCAAGAAAAAAAGAGAGAACTGGGTTTGTTTTTGAATGAAAGGGTGAAGGGAGCTCTTGTGAGGTCTCGGTTTGTCTCTGTTAATGACATGGATGCTCCTAGTGCTTTTTTTTTTAATTTGGAGCACAAAGTGGCACAACAGAAACAGATGTCATGTCTTCGCCTTCCTGATGGGAGGGTGACCAGTAATATTACAGAGATGAGGCAGCATGCAGTGGATTTTTATTCAAGTCTCTATGCTGCTAAACAATGTGACACTGACTGTGCCGAACAGCTAATTCAAGATTTGCCTCAAATAGACTCAGACTCTAAGACTGATTTGGACACTGAACTTTCTCTTCAAGAGCTCACTACTGCAGTTGGTCAGCTTGGCATTGGACGATCTCCCGGTATTGATGGGTTGCCCTCTGAATTCTACAAGCATTTTTGGAACTTTATTGGACAAGACTTATATGAGGTTTTCTGTGAATGTAGAAAAGATGGTTGTTTGCCTATATCTTGTCAACGTGCTGTGTTATCTTTATTACCAAAAAAGGGAGATTTATCTCTTTTAAAAAATTGGAGACCTGTTGCATTACTGACCACTGATTACAAAATTATGTCTAAGTGTCTTGCTAATAGATTAAAAAAATACCTAAACTTGATTGTACAAAAAGATCAAACTTATTGTATCCCAGAGAGAACAATAATGGATAATTTGTTTTAAATTCGGGATATTTTATACATTTGTAAAAGTTTTGAATTGAAAGTTGGTTTATTTTCTTTAGACCAAGAGAAAGCGTTTGATCGGGTTGATCATGGCTATCTTTTTAATGTTTTAAAAGCTTTTGGTATTGGTGATTCTTTCCTAAATATGGTCAAATTGCTGTATTCCGGTGCTGCTTGCATTGTTAAAGTGGGAGGTGGGCTAAGCCGGCCAATCCCAGTTTCAAGGGGTATCAGACAAGGTTGTCCTTTATCAGGGCAACTTTATAGCATTGCCATTGAGCCTCTTCTTTTTAACTTACGTAGAACTTTGTCTGGTTTTAGTTTTCCTGGTTTATCTCAGAGTTCAAGTATTACTGTAAGTGCTTATGCTGATGATGTGACAGTGTTTGTTAATCATGAAAGAGAACATCGAGGCCCTGGTTAGTGCACTTAATGTGTATGAAAAGGCCTCATCTGCGAATGTGAACTGGGATAAAAGTGAGGCTTTTTGGGCAGGGCAGTTTTTGATGAGAATCTTCCACAGTTGCCAGGGGGTCTTGCATGGAAAAAAGAGGGGTTAAAGATTTTAGGTATTTATTTTGGGACAAGTGAGATTCAAAAGTTAAATTGGGAGGGTTTAGAGGAAAGAGTGTGTACCCGATTGTCTCGCTGGAAATGGTTGCTACCCCAGCTGTCCTATAGGGGAAGAGCTTTGGTCGCTAACAATTTAGTGGCTTCTACGCTTTGGCATAAACTGTGCGTACTGCAGCCACCTGCAGGACTGATTCAAAGCATTCAAAGGAGTTTGGTGACCTTTTTCTGGTCAGGACAACACTGGATTCGAGCAGCCGCTTTGTATCTTCCAGTGCAAGAAGGCGGGCAAGGCTTGGTGGATATTAAGTCCAGAATAATGACTTTTCGGCTCCATACAGCCCAAAGATTCTTGTTCAATAAAAACTCTGCCTGGATGGACACTGCAACAGCTCTTTTAAGGAGGGCAGGTGGAATGGGGTTTGTTAAACATTTGTTTTTAATGCAATTGCAAGAGAAAGCAATTGTGGATCTTCCCCCCTTTTACAGATCTGTGCTAGAGGCCTGGAAGGTTTTTATCGTATCAAGATCACCTAATACACCTGCTGGTGATTGGTTGTTAGAGGAACCATTGTTTTTCAACTCCTTTTTATCTTCAAGACAGTTGTCATCTGAAAATGTGCGAGCACGACTGTTAGCGGCTGGGTGCAGTAAGCTGGGACATATCCTGAAAAGTGATTTGAAAGACTTAAGCCAAAGAAGCGGTGTGAAGTCGATCCGGTTTTTACAACAGTGTACTGCAAATATTTTCAAGGAATTGAGCACAGATTATCAAGTTTTTTTGAAAGACCCAGACGTCCTAAATGAATCGGTTGAGGGGTATGGTCATCTTTTTCCCTTAATCAATGTAAGAGCGGCTGTGGACAACTGGGTAGAAGATGAAAGCTGTTTACTGACTCTGAAAACACAAGTTCTGGAAAGCTTTGATTCTGCTGGAAAGAAATCGCTCTATTTGATATGTGTTAAAGTCTCCAACATGCAATTTTTGAATGGAGTTTCTTCAACAAGATGGACACAGTTCTTTGGATCTGATTTTTCTCCTAAAGGCAGTTGGCGTACCCTGTACAAATGTCCGATTGACAAGCGGACAGGAGACCTCCAGTGGAGGATTGTACATGGGGCAATAGCTACGAACAGACATGTGGTACACCTCAATCCTAGTGTTGGGGTGGGTTGCCCTTTTTGTTCTGAGACTGAGTCAATTTTTCATCTTTTTGTGCAGTGTTCACGATTGGTCAATCTTTTTGATTTTTTAAGCATTTGTTTTTTATCCCTGGGTGTAGATTTTTCTTTTCAATTGTTCATTTTCGGGCCAAAGTATTCAGTTCAAAATAAAAATGTGACTGTTTTAATTAATTTTTTTATCTGGCACTGCAAAATTGGCTATTTGGAAGACAAGAAAAAATAGACTGCTGGGGCAAAGGTCAATAAGCGTTGTGCCTATGTTTTTAGGTTTGGTAGCTTCTCGAATTAGGGTGGAGTATGAATATTACACAATGGTGGAATCTCTACCAAAGTTTAGAGAAATATGGGGAATAAATGAAGTATTATGTACATTGCATGATAATGAATTGATCTTAAGGTTTTAAAAAAAGGGGGAAAGTAATTATTTATCCTATTTTTTTTTTGTGTTTGTGTTTTTGTAAATCTCCTGTAATAGGTTAATTGTAACAATAAATGTGAATTTAATCCTCTCTCCAGTCTCTCTCTCTCTCTCTCTCTCTCTCTCTCTCTACAGTCTCTCTCTCTCTCTCTCTCTCTCTACAGTCTCTCTCTCTCTCTCTCTCTCTCTCTCTATACAGTCTCTCTCTCTATCTCTCTCTCTCTACAGTCTCTCTCTCTCTTTTCAAGCTAGGTGGCACTGTTGCTCCTCAGCACCGCGCAAGCCTCTTTGTCTCTGTGTTTCTCACACACGGGACGCACTCACACATCTGTGTCATAAATTGCTGTTCCACCCCTCTCCTTTATCATTCCTCGTCCTAACCTGCAAGGATAAAAGCATGCCACTCTACACAGGGGTTCACAACACACACAAAAACACACATGCAAACACACAAACAGCATGCATGCAATGCAAATACTGATACAGAGAAATAAACATGAAAATATAACCCCCCCCCCCCCCACACACACACACACGCATATTAAAACATGCAAACATGAACATAAATGCACACCGAAATGCAATTGAATCATGCACACACACACACACTCATTAATACACATATACAAACACACCACCCACAAATATATTTAAATACACATGAACTCATGAAACATACATACACACAAAGATCAAAATGCTCAGCAAACAAACAAATTGTATTCAAACAAACACACACATTTGTTGAAACTCGCAATTCATATGTAAATCATTGCTCTTCTTTAGTGCACTTGCAGAATGTGCCCATAGTAACGTATTCACTCCTGTATATATATCATTGTGCTGAAGCAGCTGATACACTGGCATCATGGTTATTAAAGTTTTACAGCTGATCATTATTACTGTATTCAAACTCCCTGAATCTGTTTAGCACATCACTGCAAAAACGCTGGAAGAACCCTCGCAGGAAATGAACAAACTGGTGCTCATTCTTGTCTGCAGTGAGTAGACAAAAAGACAGAGAGGGACATATGATAGCAAGATACAAAGACAGACAGATAAACGATGTAAGATACATAGATAGAGATGTACAATGCTTAGATGCATAGACTGAGAGACGGCCAGAAGATAAGCAAATAAAAAGACAGACAGACATATGCACAATATGCAAAAATAGACAGATAGATGTTAGATATATAGACAGATTTGCGTATGTGTTTGTGTGGCCATTGTTACATTATTACACTCTTTATAGGATCACTAATTCAAAACCACTGACAGCCTATTTTTCAATAAAATGCAAAGGTCTGCTTGTTAAAACGTTAAAATGTTTTCAAATAAAGCGGAATTAAATGAACACATTAGGGCACAGCTGCTAATAGAGGCCACCATAGAATATTTTAGCCATTAAACATAAATTATTGTGCCAAAACACCCTACTATAAAAATTTAATTTATTCAGACATCAGACAATAGATTCTGACTGCCAACCAAACTGTTTAAATGGAAACAAACAGAGAGAGACACACTGGCTTGGTTTGATAAACCTAGTCGACCGCAGTAGGCTATACTGCCTTATACGAGATCACTGTAACTGAAACAGAAGATACATCAATGATTTGGAGCTCCTAATAAATATAAGTAGTACTAATCATCTCTGGTAAAATGAAGAGAACAAAGGACCAGTTAATACTGATGGGGTCTGAAACTTCAATAAAAATAACATTAATCCACCCTTTCCTATAACATTGGGATCAGGAGGAAGACTGTTGTTGTCTTCAGAGCATCTTTTTTCATGTCATCTCTGCATTGAACTGCTTTTGCCTCGCCTTATTTACAATACATGTGCGAATTCTTGGGCAGGGCTAAACAGGCAGTGATGTAGGATTGGTGGGTGGGGCTAAACAGGCAGTGATGTAGGATTGGTGGGCGGGGCTAAACAGGCAGCGAAGTAGGATTGGTGGGTGAGGCTGAACAGGTAGTGACGTAGGATTGGTGGGTGAGGCTAAACAGGCAGTGACGTATGATTGGTGGGCGGGGCTAAACAGGCAGTGACGTAGGATTGGTGGGTGAGGCTAAACAGGTAGTGACGTAGGATTGGTGGATGAGGCTTAACAGGTAGTGACGTTAGATTGGTGGGCCGGGCTAAAAAGGCAGTGACGTAGGATTGGTGGGTGAGGCTAAACAGGTAGTAACATATTATTGGTGGGCGGGGCTAAACAGGCAGTGACGTAGGATTGGTGGGTGAGGCTAAACAGGTAGTGACGTAGGATTGATGGGTGGGGCTAAACAGGCAGTGACGTAGGATTGGTGGGTGGGGCTAAACAGGCAGTGACGTATGATTGGTGGGTGGGGCTAAACAGGTAGTGACGTATGATTGGTGGGCGGGGCTTCTTTTCCACTCCAGCCACACTTATCTTCTCTTCCTCATCTTCTCAAAAAGCTCATTTGAAAATGACACTGAGGTAATGTGAAAGGGGGTAATGTAGCGACGGAGGGTTCGTATCAAGGTGTGCTGCTGGTTAATCTCTTTCCTGCTGCTGGTGAAAATGATCCTGCACTTACCCATAATTACCTTCTCCTTTCATGCACCCTATAGCAGAGGAGGGGCAATAAACTCTCTCTCACTGCCTGTTTAGCACACACACACACACCTCCGAGCGAGATGGAGGGTTTAAGAGCTTTCGCGTCAGTCTTCATCTGTGAGGGGTGTGTGAGAGACTCTCCTTCATTCTCAGCTGAGGTGACTCATCCATAACAATAATGGACACTGAACTACATTCACAATGGAAGATAAGTCCTGTGTATCTGTCAACTCACTAATAAAAGCACTTCCTGCTGAAATACTGCATATTAACCGCTGGGATTTCTGGCTGGAACCTCGTCAGAGATATTAGTGGTGTTGAGAGTCCCTGCCTGGCGTACTAGACTGCAAACTTCAGTTGCACAAGGTGGCATTTTTGCTAAAGATCAGAAGCATTTATTGGCCAGAATGGATACATTGATTCATGGTTTCAAAACTGCGACAAACAAATATGTGATGACACAGTACCGGCTAGTTCGCATTTTCTCTATCCATCTGCTGCGGTTTAAATTATGGGAGGCACTTCCAGTTTGGGTGCAACAAATGATTTCAAATCAATTTAATTTACGATATAAACTATGAATAATTCCCCAGAATGAACTAAGATGCTTTCATTCTTCTCCCCAAATCCTCACGTCTCTTACACAGCCATAGGCGAGACGGCTCGCTTGCTCATTGGCTGCTCTGCAGCAAGTGCACAGCCTATCGAGCGCAGGCTGATGCAATATCAGACCAATTAGGATGCTTCGCGCCCATCACGCCACTTCCCGCCGAAACGGGTGTGGCTCAACCCTATAAAAGGAGCTCAAAAGGCTGACTCACCTGATTTATTTCATCGCCGAAGCGAACCAGAGTGAATCGTACGCACGGCAGAGAACGCAGTATTTGTCCCTCTTCCAGAGAGAACCGAGGTTACGTTAGTAACCGAGTATGTTTTCTTACGAGAGTTCTCTCGTACTGCGTCTCAGGTAAGACGCTACGGGAACCCCATGTAAAACGCCGTGAGCGCAGGGATCACACACCAATAAACCTGAAGCAACGCCCAGGATTTACAGTGCACAGTCACCCGAGGGACTCACAGAGAGTCCAGGACAGGAAAGGGGAGGAGCCCTCCGTCCCATATCTAGCAGCACCCGTAGATGCGGCAATATAACATCACACAGTCAAGGCAAGGCCTGACCAATGTGGCAATGCGGGTCTTACGCAATACTGCCCATAAAACAGTCGGCAGCGCATAATGCTCACGAACTCAGAATTCCCATCATGGCCCTGATTCGGCTATACCAACAGCAGCCTTGCTTGCAAGGCGGGAACCTCCAGGTTATAGAACCTGATAAATGCAGACGGCGAGGCCCAACCTGCCGCCATACATATATCCTGCAAGGAGATCCCAGTAGACCACGCCCACGATGAGGCGACGCCCCTTGTGGAGTGTGCTCTGATGCCCAGTGGGCACTGAAGGCCCCTGGAAGCGTAAGCTAACGCTATGGCATCAACTATCCATCTGGATAGAGTCTGTCTCGAAACAGCCATTCCCTTGGAACGTCGACTGAACGAGACAAGCAGCTGCTCAGTCTGTCGAAAGACAGCGGAGCGAGACACATAAGCTCTTAAAACCCTAACAGGGCAAAGAAGACTCCAGTCTCCATCCTCTCCTGACACTGACAGGGCAGACACGGCAATAACCTGAGCCCGAAACGGTGTGTTGAGGGACTTCGGCACATAACCGTGCCTAGGTTTGAGTATGACCCTTGAGTCATTAGGCCCTAACTCCAAGCACGACAGGCTCACCGAGAGAGAGTGCAGGTCACCCACATGCTTCACTGAAGCGAGAGCCAACAAGAATACTGTCTTGAACGACAGATGCTGGAGGCTAATCTATTGGATAGGCTCAGAAGGGGGCCCTTCATGGCCTCCAAAACCGCCGCGAGGTCCCATATAGGGACTGACGGAGGTCTGGGAGGATTTAGCCTCCTAGCTCCTCTAAGGAAGCGGATGACCAAATCGTTTTTTCCTATTGACTGACCGAGCGCTGTTCAGAAAACGCTGCGATGGCCGCCACATAAACTTTGAGCATGGATGGGGCTCTGCCCTTATCCAACAGCTCCTGTAGGAAGGAGAGAACCTCCGTCACCTCACAACTAAGGGGTGAACGTCCCCGAGCCGTGCACCAGCTGGAGAACACCGACCACTTCGAGGCATACAGCCGTCGTGTCGACAGAGCTCTAGCCTGAGTGATGGTATTTAGCACTCCCACTGAGAGATCAGCGGGTAACCGTTGAGCGTCCATACATGGAGGGACCACAACTCCGGTTGAGGGTGCCAAATCAAGCCCCTGGCCTGCGAGAGGAAGTTCCTCCTCAACGGCACTGGGCCCGGGGCGATGTCTGCTAACTGCATCAAATCTGGGAACCATGGTTGGTTCTTCCAAAAAGGTGCTACAAGCAGTATTGAACATCTCGTTTCTCTTACCCGTTCTATCACCAGCGGAAGGAGGGAGACGGGAGGGAAAACATAAAGCGGGCAGCACGGCCATCTCCGTGACAGCGCGCTTTCGTCCTTGGAAAAGAATGCGGGGCAGTGAGCTTTTTCGTGGGACGCGAAGAGGTCCACCTTTCGCCCTGCCAAATCTCCCCCACAACAGCCGGACTGTTTGCGGGTGTAGAGACCATTTGCCCGTGGGAATGTTGCTTCTGGACAGCCTGTCTGGACCCAGATTCTGTAGCCACATGAACTGCCCTCAGCGAGCGAAAGTTGCGCTGAGCCCGAACCAGGAGGCTTTCTGCCAACCTGTACAGGTTTCGGGACCCGAGACCACCCTGGCGATTTCTGTAGGACACCACAGACATGTCGTCCGAACGGACTAAGACATGGTGTCCCTTGATTCGGGGACAAAAGCGCGTTCTCCACTGCCAGCATTTCCAGACAGTTGATATGTTGGAGCCTTTCCCGTTCTGACCACAGGCCAAAGGACGGTCTGCCCTCGAGCAGCGCTCCCCATCCCGAAGTGGAGGCGTCCGTCGACACCATCTTCACTTTCGAGGAAGTCCCCAGGCTTACACCTGATTGGTACCAGTCATTTGCTGTCCAGGGTTTCAGGGCTGTAACACAGCCCTGATTGACCCTGAGACGCAGTCGACGCGGTACCCGCGCTTTCAGCAGAACCGCAGGGGGCGCATGCGGAGCAGGCCCAACTGCAGAACCGGAGATGCTGAGGCCATGAGACCCAGCATCCTCTGACATTCTCTGAGCGAAACGCTCACGCCGCAGCGGAGTAAACTCGCCGCGCACTGAATGCCCAACGCGCGCTGTGGTGACAGCCGCGCCGTCATGGAATGTGAGTCCAGAACCAAACCCAAAACAGTATCGTCTGACTGGGGTTCAGCGACTCTTCATCCAGCTGACACTGAGACCGAGTTTCTCGCGGTGATCGAGTAAAACGGCCCTGTGCTCCACGAGCTCCGCTCGTGATTGAGCCAGAATCAGCCAGTCGTCCAAATAATTCAGCACTCGCATGCCTCTGAGTCTGAGAGGAGCGAGCGCTGCGTCCATGCACCTCGTAAATGTACGAGGAGCTACGGACAAGCCGAACGGCAGGACTGCAAACTGGTATGCCTGGCCCTCGAAGGCGAATCTCAAATATCGCCTGTGACTTGACGCCATGTGTATTTGAAAATACGCATCCTTCAGATCTATTGACATGAACCAGTCTCCTCTGCGAATATGCGCGAGGAGCTTCCTGGTCGTAAGCATTCTGAAACTGCGTTTCACCAATGCCTTGTTCAGCTGTCTTAGATCCAGTATGGGCCTGAGACCCCCGTCTCTCTTGGGCACTAGAAAGTATCTGCTGCACAGCCCCTCCTCGCTTTAAACTTGAGACACAGGCTCTACAGCCCCTCTGCTCAACAGTTTTGATATTTCGGCCCGAAGTATGCGTGCTACTTCTGTTTTGACCGTGGTTTCGACGTGCGCTAAAAAGCGCGAAGGGCGTCGAAAAAAACTGTAGCGAGTAGTCTAGCACCCATTCCGAAACCCCTGGAAGGGCTGAACATGCATCTACATGAATGGCTAAGGGCTGGATGCGAAGCTCGCTCTGTTGACTGAGAAACGGCGGCGCTTCAGTGTGCTGTAACATGGGCGTTACGCCTGTGGCATTTGAGGCGGGGAGCGCGCTGACCACAGCGGGCAGATCGCTCCTCCTCGACCCCGTCCCGGCGCTTAACCGATTGAGGGAGGGCTGAGCGGGTCCCGTGGGACTCGTGATGTCTGCGAGTAACTGTGGGCTGCAAGTGTGCACATTTACTGCTTTCGACTCGCTGTCTGCCTGGGCAGAGCGTACGTGCACGGGTTTCGTTTTTACAGAAACCATGCGCCGTGTGTAACATAGTGTTTGTGGGCACTGAGGAGTGGGCACGTTTACTATGTGGAGCGCGTGACCGATCTGAGTCGATCTTATAGGCGTGAGCCCTGTGTGCAGGGCTGTGCTTACATGCGGAGATGGGCACTGAGGAGTTGGCATCGTCACTACATTTATAGCACCATCGGCCGTGGCCGGACGAACGTGCACGGGTTTCGTTTTTACAGAAACCACATGACGCGTGTGACATAGTGATTGTGGACACTGAGGAGTGGGCACGTTTACTATGCAGCGCGCGCGATCGACTTGAGTCGCTTTCATGGGCGCGAGCCCTGTGTGAAGGGCTGTGCTTATATGTGGAGATGGGCACTGAGCAGTGGGCATCGTCACTACATTTATAGCACCATCGGCCGTGGCCGGGACACCAGAAATTACACCTTTTTCGGGAAATATCTGGTTATCTGGAAATATCTGGCCACCGTACAGGCTTGCGCATTGCAAAAGACGCTGAAACAGTCACAATCCCTGGAACTGAAACAGCGGCGCGCTTAGGTGAGAGTTCGGTCGCGGCGACTCGTACACCGGCGCTTTCCTAGGATGGCTTCGGGGCTCCCGGCCTCACCGTAATCCTCTGCTGCGGTCCCCGCGATGCGGGGTGACGGCCGGTAGAGCGAGAACGGGGGTCTCGAGCTGCGTTGCTGAAGCTGTTGTGATAACGGCTTTTGTGTGCAGGCAAGCGGGCAACTGTGCAGGCTTGCGCGTTGCAGAAAACGCTGAGACAGTCACAATTCCTGGAACTGAAACAGCGGCGCGCTTGGGTGAGAGCTCGGCCACAGCGGAACTCGTACACCGGCGCTTCGATGAAGCAGCCATCACGAGTAGTGCAGACGCAGCCTGCTCAGCAGCAGAAGATTCGCGCGAGCAGAGGTGACGTCATGCAGCAGGCTTTAGATGGCAACACCGCTTTCGTCCGCCGTCCAGCAGAGGGCGGACAAAGGTGCGTCGCTATCGCCTGTTCCACCGGCGGAAGTGACTGGTAGTTTCCTGTTTTTAGGAAACCAGTGTGGAGAATGCTAGTGAGACAGACGAACGACTTCGCGCTGAATATGGAGCGTTCCAAGCCTTCGCCACCTCTTCGTGAAGCTCAGGAAGAACAGAGTCACCATGGCAACAGCTCGCAGTGAGGGCATCCGCCGTCAGCGAGCGCGAGGGCAGCATGATCTTCACCCAGGCAGGAGACACAGATGACGTACTGGTCTCCCTCGCTGAGTGGGGCTCTGACGAGCCGCAGGAAGGCTTCTTAAAAAAGACGCAAGCTCTTTTACGAGTGTGTGTCGCAGGGTGAACACACACACACGCATAAAGAACAGCTGGATATAACATAACTGAAAGGATATAGGCGCCGGACAGCGCAGCAGGAACGGCAGTGGAAGGGGGCGGAGGCCAGCAGCTTCAGAATGGCTCGTCCCGCTGATATGCCTCTCAGACGGCGCTTGCTTCCTCCGTGATCCAGCGATGCGTGAGCTTCGCTGAAGAGATGAAAAATCAGGTGAGTCAGCCTTTCGAGCTCCTTTTATAGGGTTGAGCCACACCCGTTTTGGCGGGAAGTGGCGTGATGGGCGCGAAGCGTCCTAATTGGTCTGAATTCAAAAATTCAAAGTTAAGGATAAATTTTTGCTTCAGTATTTAGTGAAAAGAGACTTTTCCCGTAGCATCTTAGCTAAGACGCAGTACGAGAGAACTCTCGTAAGAGAACCTATAGATAGAAGGATCTTTAGGAGTTATTCATGGTGTTGAAAGTAATTTGTTAATGGCTTTACACTTTAAAATTTCAATTTAATTGGTTCAGTTGTTGAAGGGTGAGAAAAATGTCACCACATTTTATCCAGTTTTATGACTATGCTTAATATTGCGTTCATAGAGCGAACCTTTTGTTACTCCAATAAGTTACTCCCATAATTTGTGCAAAGCATTATGGGGCATAAGAAGCAGGTAAATAGGAAGTGAGACAGAATATTCTTGCATTGCTAGCTTTGATAACGAAGAAAATAAGGATGTTGTACTGGCCAAGGTTGAGGAGCTTATCGAAACATATTCATAACGAGAGCAGGATGTTTCTCTCTGGGGGAGAAGCAGAGGTGTGTGTTTCCTCGCTTTGGGAATTGCAAATTTTGAACTTGGTGACCAAACAGATAAGCAGATTTAATACCATTCAGAGGTCAGGAAAAGAGCCCAAAGATTTGAAAATGAGTGCCTGACATTAGCGGAGATGTATTCCCAGGAAATAAGCCACCCATGCTACTTTGCAAACTCGTGAAATGCCAAGTGAGCTCATCCTGCAATACACCCACAGAGACGGAGGGGGAACAATGCAAACCCACAGCATAGTTGTACATGTGCGAGACACCAGCAATTCAAAAGATTCCTGAAAAAAACAAACATCCAACAGCGTCAAAAGTGAGAGAAATAACAGGAAAAGTTCTTGAGTTGCAGCTAACAAAAAAAAACGAGGGTACAGTAGCGCACTGGATTGGCCGCACGACTGGAAATAGGTCAGCCAGCACTTTCAGTTTGACACAGGAGCTGATGCATGTGTGATAATCGAGGAGGCATTCACAGAGTCATCACTGAAGGAAGAGCAGCTCCTGCAGAGGCTTCGCTCAACGCCGCAGGAGGTTGTGAACATGCCAGTGTTGAAGTCGATACCAGATCATTCGGGTCCGAATCCAGGCCAAGACCTGAATAGGTTGAGTTTTAGTCAAGACTCAGATTAGAAGAGCATCTGAAAGATTCAGGCAGTGTAAATATGCTTTCCTTTCTGGTGGACGAAGCCTGGTTTGCAACAGTGTAACTGCTTTCTTCAAACTTAAAAAACAAACTCTAAAGAAACTTTCCATGATAAAAAACCTTTTGTGCATTGGAAAGGTTCCATGGATGTTAAATAAATACTTCAACAAAAAAATAAAAGTTGCTCATCCTCAGGTCTTCCAAGATGTAGGTGAGTTTGATTCTTCATCAGATTTGGAGAAATGTAGCATTCCATCACTTGCTCATCAATAGATCCTCTGCAGTGAATGGGTGCCGTCAGAATGAGAGTCCAAACAGCTGATAAAAACATCACAATAATCCACAAGTAATCCACAGCACTCCAGTCCATCAGTTCATGTCTGAACACACAGCTTTTGTCTTCTCCAGATGTTAACTGATGGACTGGAGTCGTGTGGGTCACTTGTGGATTATTGTGATGTTCTGACAGCACCCATTCACTGCAGAGCATCCATTGATGAGACACTGATGCAATGCCACATTTCTACAAATCCTATAAAGAACCAAACTCAGTTACAACGTGAATGGCCTGAGGTTTTGGACATTTTTAGCAAATGTTCCTAAAACTATTTCTATAAAAGTTCTTCATAAAACTACAATAAAGAAGCTTTAATATGGCCCAGAGAACACACTAGCATAGTGCCAATAATGTGAGTCAGCACAGATCACAAAATGTATCAGAGCATCAGTGTCATAAATGCTTCAGAATTCATGAAATTATGGTCTTGGACTAGAACTAGAGATGGACTTGCGACAGTGTCTGATCTCGAGTAGCACAACACTGCAATGCACTCTAAAGGAAAGGAGTCTCCTGAGTCGAGCATGAGCTACAGTTAAAATGAATCAAAAGATGCATCTCAGCAGAGTGGAAAGTTGAAAACTGATCCAGTGAAAATCCTTTTAAAAGAGAGATTGAGCTCTATACCATGAATGCAGCACGTCAAGCACCCCCCCCCCCCCCACTAACCCAGGTGAAAGCTGAACTCAAGCGTATGGAGCAAGAAGACACCCTTGACGAAGTAACAAGCCATGGTAATCACGTCCCGTGGAGATGCCCCCATCCCTGTCGATTAAGGCACTGAAGAGGCTGGAATTCATTCTTCCCACCACAGAGGATGTGAATGTTAAACTCTCTGCTGCTGGTTTATTTAGCTCCTTAGATCCGCCAAGTGGGTTTTACTAGTCACGAGCTGACCACTTTAATCACTACAACGTTTAGTCACATTTTAATGATCTATCTTTCATATTCAATGTGCAAACAACATCAAGACGGTATATTTTTGTTTAACGGCATCTTTTCTTTCTCTTTCTCATGGGGCCCAGATCAGCCGCGCTGAGATAACTACATACAGTACTGTACGCTGCTTTTGTCATCAATAATGCTGTAGAAAATGAAGCTCACGGGGTCGAACGCTCAATTAGACGGTGGCCAGAATACACGACGAGGGCACCCAAGGTCACCGGAGAGTCTGAACACAAGTTATTGTAGTGAAAGGTTTGTTGGTCCTTGACAGAATTCACGACGGACAGCAAGGCCTTTATTTCACAGGACATTAAATTCAGTGTGTGGACGCGCTCACACTGCAGCGGGACAAGGGCAGTGCTGCTGATCTCTAGAGAATTACCCTGCAGACCGCCGGAGAAAACAGTGATATATCTGTGTGAACTAGCTGCATTAGATTACCATTCTTCTCTCTCAGCATCCAGGCCACTAAAAACACATGCACTCTTTTGCTACTGATGCAAGTCAACCAATTAATCATGTGCAGTAAAAAATGATTTTGTTCAACGTAGTAAATAAAGATTATTGGAGTGCATTTTATTGGAGTCATTCTACTTCAAAGATTCATTTTATTTTAATGTTTTGCTTGCTGTTTCTTTGGAATTATGGCAAATTTACTGGCAGTTTTCTCAGTGAAAATGTTTCAAACTAAATCCTACAACTACATTTTTTTTAGTTGTTCAAATGTTACCACGTTTGAGAAAACAGAATCAAAATTAGTCATGTTGCTGTGCAAAAGTCAGAAAAAGTCCTGCAAAGGGAATTAACTCTTTTAGTTTATGTTACTGATTTACGTAATTTTGTGTTTGATTTAATTCATTATTTATGTAACAGAGTGATTTCATTAGAAAGTCAGAGTATAACTTTTAGAAATGTTTGTGTATTTTTGGTTTACAATTCACACTCAGCATTTTTATTTTATTAATAATAATTATATATATATATATATAAGGGAAATTATTTATTTTTATGGAAAGGTGCAGTATTTAGTATGAAAAGTGCTATACCGAAAATAAACTTGCCTTGTCTATTTATTAGAAATTATTTATCAATACACCTCATTATTATTTATTTTCTTTATGAACATTTAGAAGTCTGGATTAGAAAAAAATATCATATTTTGTGTCATTTGGAACAATATGAGGGTGAGTAAATGATGAAATATATTATGTGAACTATCTCTTTAAATCCCACTCCAATTAGAAGGATTATTATAGTAAAGAAATAAAAAAAATAAAACACTGGTTACTTGAAATCAAATATTCTTCAATTTAAACAAATAAAGAAATAACCTGACCATTTTATTTCAGCTAGTAACCAAGGCAATGTTTTCTTATTTCCATTGTTTAATTGTATTTATTAAAATACAAATAAGATTACATATTAAATACTTTATATTAAAAATAAATATTTATGTATTTTTTATATTGCTATTGTATTTTCTAAATATAATATATCTAACATATTTCTTTTAAATAATATATACACTATATATATATATATATATATATATTACATTCAGAAAATTATAATAGTATCTCAATGACACACACACACAAGCAACAACAGCTTTAGACTTAGACTTCAATCCTCTGCACTTTAACACCGTCAGACATGACATTTCAGTCTAAAGCGCTCCTGTTTTTGCAAGCGCTGACATCTACAGAGATGTAATGACCAGGGGAGGCATTTATAAAACCATTTTCACTTTAAATGTGCAAAAATAAAATAATTTTACACTTATTCCTGCAATTACGAATACATGTCATGGATAAATGTGTGTAAGTCTTGAGACCTGATCTCAGTTTATGAATTATTTAGAGATTTAGTCAAACTAAAAATTATTCAGACAACAGATATCATTTTTCTTTTCTTTTTTTTTTTCTTTTCTTTTCTTTTCTTTTCTTTTCTTTTCTTTTCTTTTCTTTTCTTTTCTTTTCTTTTCTTTTTTTACTAGTGAGGATAGCCAAATAAAGTAAACTGTGACATAATATACCCAACAATTCTTCATACAGTGGACTATCAGTAAAATCTGGGAACTCGAATGATTCAGACACTTTGACCTGAGCTTTTTTTGCTGAAGTGTTTTTCTTTAACTGCTGAAGAAAAGAGAAAAGAAAGCGACCTTTATCCTCCACAGACTGAACAAAATGAAGCATTGCTTGGTAATTGGTTGAGCTAAATTGGTTTTATTTAATTGTGTTCTTAAATTTAAGAGCTGACAGCTGTTCAACTGAATTCACTGCATACCTTTCAATCAAAGTTATCTGATATTATCAAGATCAATTTGTTCTTACAGTTTAACTTTGAGTTCTTGTCATATTTTAATGCCATTTTCTAAACTATAGTAAAAAAAAAAAAAAAACCTGTGATAATATAAGAAATGTTCAAAGCGTCTGAAAAAAAATGTGTCTGTATAATGCTTTTTTTAACTGTGGATCTGTTTAGATACGATTATGAAGACGAGGTGAGTTTAGTTTAGTTTAGTTAACATCAGTTAACATTAACGACAAATGTGTTGAAAACAAAATAATATAATATAATAAATATGGTCATTTATGTTAGAAAACATTTTCATTTTCATTTAGATTAATTAGATGTACTAACATGACAAACTGAAAATAAAATAAAATAAAATAAAATACTTTTTAAATTATACTAAAAAATTCTGGTAATTATCTGCCAAGACATTATCCATTAATGTAATGGACATTTCTTTTAACCCTAAAACACAACACAATACAATGCAACATCCAAAACACAGATTGTGTGCAGGAAAAAGAAACACCTCTAGATATCACCCCTGGAATGAAGTTATTTTTGGTGAAAACAGCTGAGCGTCTGTGACAGTGGAGTTTTTAGTTGTAGAGAATAGTCACACATGTGTACCAGTAAATTTGAAGTCACAGACAAAAGTTGCAAACTTGTAAATTTTTCCACAAACACAACACAATAGTTACAGCTTCTCAAATCCTTCCTATTCTGTGAGTCACAAATCAAGAAACTCCTACTCTCATGTTTCTCTACTATCGCTGAAGTGAATGTAGTGGAAAACACTTTCACACAACTGCATCAAAAATGTGAAGTCACTGACAAATTGTGTATATCTGCAAATCAGTATGTGAATTCTTGCATTTATCGCAGGATATGGCAGACATATAACAGTGAGCTAACAATAGAATAGAAAAGAAAACCGAGTTAATAAACACCGTTGTTATGTTCATCTTTTATATTTTATTTTCAGGTTGTGGTGATTTGTCATGTCATCTGCAGTGGAGGTGTGTTGGAGTCTTTTGTTGATGGCCATCGTAGCGCTGCTAACATCAGGAGAAGCTGCCGTCATCTGATATATTAGCGAGTTAGCCACCGGCTGCTGCTCTTCACTAACCCACCGAATGGAACTAGCTATATATTAATGTAGCAAGATTGGTGAACAAATATTACAAATGTTGTTTATTATTTTTCTGAACTCCACTGTCACAGACGCTCAGCTGTTTTGCACCAAAAATACCTTCATACTCTGTCCTTCTTGACTAATTTAGGAGCTAAAGCAAAGTTTTAACACTTACAAACATTTTAAACATATATTTGTGACCATTGATCACAAAACCAGTCATAAGGGTACATTTTTGGAAACTGGGATTTATACATCATCTGAAAGCTCAATAAATAATCTTTCATTGATGTATGGTTTGTTAGGAGGAAAATATTTGGCCGAGATACAACTATTTGAAAATCTGGAATCTGGGAAAAAAAAAATATATATATATACTGAGTAAATCATCTTTAAAGTTCTCAGCAATGCATATTGCTAATCCATTTTTTTATAAAGTGTTATATATATATATATATATATATATATATATATTTACTGTAGGAAATGTAAAAAATATCTTCATGGAACATGATCTTTACTTAATATCCTAATGATTTTTGGCATAAAAGAAAAATCAATAATTCTGACCCATGCCATGTATTTATGGCTAATGCTACAAATATACCCCAGACACTCAAGAATGCTTTTGTGCTCACGAGTCACATATATTATTTTACTGAATATAAAGGCATAAAGTCTTCTTTGAATTCTGAGAAAATCTGTGTAAAGCTGAAGTGTCTCTAAGTGGTTTTATAAATATCACCTCAGGTCCGTGTGAATAAAACAAGCCATTGGCTGCTTTTGTATTTTATTTATTGAATTCTACATTCTTTTTCTTGTCAAATGCATTTCTTTTGTCTGCACACTGAACTCGCTCACAGAAAAGCCTTGATCTCAGCGGGCCTGAACCTCTCAAAATAAACGCAGAATAAATGAAATGCATCAGAGGATGACAAATCACCGCCTTCACCCTCCTGCACAACTACATCATGACGCTTCCCAAAGACGCTCCCGACCAATGACTGTAATCAGATCAGCTCTCCCCCAAACTAGACGAGGTTACATTAGACTGAAAAAAAACTAAGAACAAACCACACAGCGAACACAAACACCTAAACACTCAGCCTGATTCATTTCTATACATGGTGTGTATTCATATTTTCTTTTATTATTTCTTTAGTTTACATTTTAGTATATATATATATTAATGCTTTGAAATGTTTATTTGTTTTCAAAAAACTTTTTATTTATTTATTTTAGCAACTTCAGTACTTCAACGTAAACTTATTTAATTTCAGTTCATACTGTAAGTTTAAGTTTTTCATATATATATATTTGCAGCTTAATTAAGTGATTAATTGATGCAAATGTATTACTGTCACTTAAAAAAAAGTTATGTTTTTCATCTAATATAATAATTCTAATACTACTACTATGGATAATAATAATTGCAGTAGGGCTGCATGATTAATTTAAACAAAAACAAAATGTTTATAAGGCTTAGCAAGAGATTTAATTAAATATATACAAATAAATTATATGTGAATTATGCTGCAGAACAAAATAGTGTTTTTACAGTTGCAGTGTAAAAAACAAGTATAATAATAATTATTATTAGTGGCAGTAGTAATATATTACTTGATTTTTGTTGTATTTACTACGACTAGCCTACTACTACTACTACTACTAATAATAATAATAATAATAATAATAATAATAATAATAATAGTGTTGCTGTTGCTGTTGCTGTGTGTTTATAATAATATCGTTATTATAGTCTTATTGACAGATAACCGTAACATTGTGCAGCCCAACAAACTAGCACACAGAAAACATTATAAAATCACATTTAAAGTAGCAATCATAAATAATTATATATAATTATATAAAAATATTATAATTTGCAGCTTTATTTCAATTAATGAAAACTATTTTAAATTTTATTTAACAATGCAACAAAGCAAATAACAAAAGAATTTGCTCAAAATCCTATTATTATAAATGAGAAAAATGCAAAGATTGATAACCTCGATTTGTAACACAGTAGAAAAAAATTGCTTGATGTTTTTGTTGTTGTTGTTTTGAAAAACAAGGGCCTCATTTCATATCGTTATACCATTTCAAATTGACATAAATCAGTGATAGCAGATGACCATCACAACTCGGTCCCAGTGTAGCCTGCATCTGTCTGAACACATGACTGCTCGAATGTTCATCACTGTTCATCTGAGAATTAAAGAAACACAATCGCTCTGATTCCTGACATATGACTTGATACACCAGAGGAGCATTCTGCAGATTTACTGAAAGATCAGCAGCGCAGCCAAATCTCAGAACGCAGTTAAACTCCCCATTATGTACAGCACTATATGTATTTCATAACACATCTGTTTGCTCTCCCACCAGAGAGACGTCAATGGGTTCAATCCCAACATGGCCGAATCAGAAAGAAAACACAATCCCATTAGCATGCCAACAGGGCCGAGAAGCCATCCACGCAGAGCCGAGCACAATGTGGCGTGGTTTGTGTGATTCTCGGTGTCAGAACAACAGAAAGCGCTCGGGGAGAAACAGCCAATCCTATTTACTGCCGTTTCAAAGAGAAAGTAATTAACGGAACGGCCCAACAGAGCCGCTAATTAACTCTGTCCTCCTGATATTCAGCGTTCTGTTCAAACACACGAGACGCTGTAAACAAACAAACAACATCAAACGTTCACCTTTTACTTACTTAACTAGTCACTAGCCAGTTAACTAGTGTTGAACAACCACTTTGATTATCGTCCTCACATAAAACTATAACCACTTTAAACTAATAACTATAATTTGTGAAAAAGTAAACCACTTAAGCATGCTTTTAAAAGGAGTACTTATTACAGAAAAATACTTTTAAAGAACATAAAGTTACACTTTATTTTAAGGTGTCCTTAAGTACTTATAGGGATTAGGGTTTGTTTTAGGATTGCTTGCATGTAATTCATTTATTATTATTATAATAGTAAGTACATGTAATGTGTAACAAGGAAACCTTAAAATAAAGTGTTACTGAACATACTTAAGTGCAAACCGAATGTCATTTTTTTCAGATGCTTAATTGCATGTTAATTTAATCAAATGAAATGCATTATTGTTTGAATTTATATTAAACTCAAATAGCTGAGCTTCAATGATAATTAGGACTTAAGTGCACACTTCAGTACACTTTTAAAAAGTGCAGTATGTAATGATGTCAAATTGAAAGTTTTACTTTAAAGTATATTTTAAATCATTGTTTTAATAATCTTTTGTCATGCTTTAAAGAAGTACACTTATTTTTTATGTAAGACCTACGTACATCTTTATAGGTAATGCCATGATTACTTAAGTAATTACTTATTAAGTGTACTGGTGAATGCACTGACAACAATTTATGACAAACTAAAATCTACTTGCATAAGCTAAACTAACCCTAATGTCATTACTATTTAAAGGGTAACTAAACCCCTGGTCAGAGCCTGACTCCACCCACTGACAATATTTGAAAAATGCTGAAAAGTGGGCAGATCACAGCGGAGATAGAGGGGACGAACCGAGGGCGGGGCTGAGCGAGAGCAGCGTGAACATGAGACCCGCAGTGATGGATTGATTGACAGCTGCTGTCAGAGACGCTAAAATGGAGAGTGACTGTAATGACGCAAGTAGCTTTGCAACAGAGCGATCATTTGAAGTAGAGGACTTTTCTCACCTACCTTCAACTGAAGTGGAGGATGTCGAGGTGTCTGTTCATATCAATTCGAGCAACTGGCTCAGACTGCGGTCTTAACTCCCGCATCACGTCGCTTTTCAGCGCGAGCTGTGTGGAGAAGCCCATATCGACCTCCATTGCATTGGAGAAGCAACCCCGTGTAAAACGCAGTTTGCACACTCGAGCTCTAGGCGGGAACTCACGGTCTTCCAGGCCAAGTGCATGCAACCACTGGCGCTTAATTTTAAAGTCTGCTGGAAAACTATGCAGTCCAGCAGTGCTGTCACAACCAGCAAAACACCTACGTACCATCCTGACCACTGTACTAAATACAGATAAATCTACGTTAACTTTAAGATCTAAATAACTATATAATTGATATGCTAAATAGATGCTATAATAGTCTATCCTGATTGTTTCAATACTCGCAATTCCAGCTCCTGACTCACTACAGTGATTTTGATGGTTTTATACTGCCAAGGGCATGGTAGCTCGTACCAAGGGGCGTGGTGAGCTGGAAACTGATTACGTCACCTGCCACCGCAACATCCAATAGGAAAAATCAACTGCAGTAGCCACCGTTCAACCTGAAGAGGGCAGCACTCAGACGTTTTTACACCATATATTATAGAATTAAAACACTTTATACTCAAATGTCGAAAAAGTTACCTGAAACAATGAACAGCACTAATAAAGCCCCATTCTTATAGATCATTAACTAAAAAAGTTGGTTTAGGGTTTAGTTACTCTTTAAACAGGAATGCATTTTATTTACTTACATTCTTATTGATATATTTAAAATGATAAAGTTGCAATTTAGGGTATTTAAAATATATTAACTTTAAATATAATATTGAGTGACAAACTACAGTTAAAATGATAATTAAGTGCTTTACATGTGCTTTAGTATGTTAGTCTACACATCACGTACTTCATTAAAACACGACAAAAGACTATTAAAACAATTACTTGAAATGTACTTTAAAGTAAATCTTTTAATTTGACAGTAGTACAAAGGCCACTTTTAAAAGTGTACTTAAGTTTATTTAGAGAGAGGTGCTTTCATAACACACTTAAGTGACCTTTTAGATGTGGTGTACCTTAAGTACACTAGAAGTGCACATTCAATGCAATTAAGAAACTTTTTTTTTTTCTTTTTGAAAAGTGATTAACTAAGCACAAACTGCTTGCATAATATGAAGCTCCCTGTTCAGTTTCTCTTATAAACATGGCACACAATGAGACACTGGAGTGTTCTCTTACTGGTGTTAGTGCTGCTTGTGTTGCGGCGCGTGTGTTTTGTTGGTCTGATTCTGTTGATGCTGATCTCACAGCAGCTCTGCTCATCGTGTTAAAGTCTGCTCCAAACATCAGTTGAGAGAGGCTACCGAACAGATCTGACCTGAAGCCCAACGTGTCTGCCGCAAGCATTTATTTGATCAAAATTATTATTATATTTTTACAATTTAAAATAGATGTTTCTATGTGAATTTACAGTGCCGTGAAAAGATTTTTGCCCCTTCCTCTTTTTAAATAGTTTTGCATATACTTTAAAGATTAAGATCATAATACACATTTTTAAGATTACACAAAAATGATGCAAGTAATTACAAAATGCATTTTTTAAAATGATGATTTCATTTATTAAGGGGAAAAAAGCTGTCCAAATCTACTTGGCCCTACATGAAAAATTGATGGCCCCCTCCTGTTAAATAATAAAAGAACTGTGATTAACCACATTATTTTAGAAAACTGAGTTAAATTTCTATAACCACACCAAGGCCTTATTACTGCCAGACCTGTTGAATCAAGAAATCCCCTGTCTGACAAAGTGAAGCATGCTTAAAGACCAACACATCATGCTGTGATCTAAAGAAATTCAAGAGCAAATGTAGGTGACACGTATCAGTCTGGAATGGGCTATAAAGCCATTTCAAAGGTTTTGGGACTCCAGCGAACCACAATCAGAGCCATTATCCACAAATGGAGAAAACATAGTGGTGCACATACTGTAGTGGTGAACCTTCACAGGAGTGGCCGGCCTACCAAAATTACTCCAAGAGCACTAAGAAACTCATCCAGCAGGTCATAAAAGAACCCAGAACAACATCTAAAGAACTGTAGGCCTCACTTGCCTCAATTAAGCTCTATGTGGTGTTTTTGAAAAAAAAAAAAGAGTGCAACTGATTGCTGTGATCAAAGTTGTATTTTCAGCATCATTGCTCCAGTCTTCAGTGTCACATGATCTTCAGAAATCAGAATAATATGATGATGTGCAGCTCAAGAAACATTTCTGATTATTATCAATTTGAAAAACAGTTGTGTATTTTTGTGGAAACTGTGATACATGTAATTTTACAAAATTATTTGATGAATAGAAAGTTCAAAAGAACAGGATTTATTTTAAATATAAATATTTCATAACATTATAAACAGTGCTGGGGGTAACCACAAGTTACGTAATCAGATGACTTTCCATGAAAAAAAATCATTAAGTAACGTAATTAGTCACTTTTTAATAATGCATTATTTTATAATGCATTACTTTATTATTATTTTATAATGCATTACTTTAAAAATTATCTTCACCCAACACTGATTATAAATGTCTTTACTGTCTTTAACGCATTCCTGCTGAACAAAAACATTTATTTCTTCTAAAAAATATCCAAACTTTTGAACATGCATTTAGTTCATTTTATTATGTATAATTTGCTTTTACGCTGCCCTTTTTTTTCTGGACCAGAAGACATAAAAACAATATATTATAAAAACACATTGCTGCTGCAGACTCATGAGATACGCTTGAGCGAACATTTGTCCATCTCATAACTGAATATCAGCGTGTAATGTCATTAATTAATGCCATGCATTTCGAGTTCCCGGCGTGTCGGTGTAATATAAGTCCATCTGTGCTTTGCATCTGTTGGCCCGGCGGCTAAAGCCACTAATGCCAAACCTTGGAAAGGTGAAATGTTTTTTGGTGCGTGATCAGGACAGCACCTTCCTAATGCAAACACAAAGTGTAAACTGTGTTTCAGTCTCACTTAACGAGCATAACAGACATAAAGCCTGTTCGTTCAGAACGGAGGCGACAGCTGTTGTTAATGCTAAATGAAACGGTATATTACTTTCCAGCAAACTTCCATCAGGATTTATTGATATGGTCACTTGCATGCAAACAGTGTAATGGACTGAGAAGCGTGGCGAATAGAGCGCAACAGTGCAGTCCTCTGTTTCAGTGCCCTTGGTTCCTGAAGGGTTTTCACATTAACTTGCTCCAAATACAGAAGCACAAAGATCTAAACCTTGAAGCTCTCAGATTAATTGACCAACAGTACAATACATAACTACTGACTTGAATGGCATACATTTAAAGTTGCATAATGTAAAGTAAAATGCATAAAACTAGCTAGAGATATTACAGAAATATGATTATATAACTTGCATATGTACAGTTAAAATGATTTGCAACAAAGTATTTGAACAAGAAAATATGATAAATGGTCCAAGACTGCTTCAGTTGTTTATTTAAAAAAATAAAATAAAAAATGGAGCATTGAAAACGACTTAACTGAATCCAAAACTAGGGGTACAATATGAAACCCTTGACTCTGATTATAAAATGCATTTACTTCAGTAATCCTAATTGATTGTCTGTTTTCAAAATGTTCCAGAACTCACTGAAAACTATTTGGTGCAGAAACAATTTTTCATTCATGAAATGAGAGATAATTAATCGTGCATGCTTATACAATTTCTGTATATGCATCGTGGCACAGCGCATGTGCTTTTTGAAAATACTCAGATTTAATGCATTATGACAATTCTGCTGAAAATGTCCTCACCCTCAGACCACCAAGATGCAGATTAGTTTGTTCTTGCAGCATTACATCAGTGTCTCTTCAATAGATGCTCTGCAGTGAATGGGTGCCATCAGAATTAGAGTCTGAACAGCTGATTCCGATGTTAAATATAAGTTTGGACATCTGCAGAAACTGAGGTTGCATTAAGATGAGTTCAGAGGATGAGATGTGGAGCAAAGCATCTAGATACCAACAGAGCACAAGCAAAGGAGCGAATGTACTTCTTCAGCAGACTGAGGTCCTGTAATGCGTGCCGCAGGATGCTTCAGACGTTGTCACACGTCTGCTCTTCTCTCGTGGATGTAAACAGATGATGACTGGTAATAATCTGAACCCACTGGAGGCTGAGCTGCTGCGTTACACACTGCTCTATTCTTCCTGCACAATTACTGTATCCATGGTTATAGCAATTAGTCGATTTGTCTCCAGAATTATTTTCATTGGGATTATGACAATTAAACACTTTTTTATGTTGACTTTTACAGCCTACGAGCTCATGTTAGCTCTGCCTTGAAATATTTAAACAAACTCAATTTCTCTATGGTGAAAACGAATGGGATTTTCACTTCCATAACCTGAATACACGATTCATAAACACAATAATGAAAAGAAAAATCCATGATGAATTAAATTGATCAAAAGTGACAGTAAATACATTAATAATGTTACATAAGTTTTATATTTCAAATAAATGCTATTCTTTTGAACTTTCTATTCATAAAAATAATTATGAAAAATTAAATGGATCACAGTTTCCACAAAAATACACAACTGTTTTTAACTGATAATAATCAGAAATGTTTCTTGAGCAGTAAATCAGTATATTATTCTGATTTCTGAAGATCATGTGACACTGAATACTGGAGGAATGATGCTGAAAATACAGCTGTGCATCACAGAAATAAATTACAGTTTACAGTGTATTCATATAGAACACCGATTATTTAATTGATATAATATTTCACATTATTACTGTTTTTTACTGTAATTTTAATCCAATAAATAGCTTTGGTAAGATAATCATATAAACAACAACAACAACAACAACAAATGTTTAATAGATTGCTTGCCTCAGGATGTCAAACTATATGAAGTATATGATGTTTGATTTTCTACTATATAAGTGTTTTTTTTTTCAAAAACGTCCTATGTCTACAGTATATGTGTAATTGAATTATTTCCTAGCAATACGTATTAAATACAATAAATAAAATTAATGAATATATTAAGATTAATAAAAAATTATTAAATGATCCCCTAATATTATTCATAATACACATTTAAAAAATGTATGCATTTTTGTAATTAATGTATTATTATTATTATTATTATTATTATTATTATAAAACATTGGTAAGAGTGTAAATTGAAGATGATGACAGTATTTTCTGAGCAGGTCTGGGCTGTGTTTACCGATAACGAGTAATTTTATGATTGTTCGTTATTGCTTCACGTGCATTTCCCAAAATTGCACATAAATCAATCGCACATAGCACATAGTGTCTAAGTGTCACTTAGGAGTCGCTGTCCGTTTGTCAGGTGCTGAAATGTCACCCTTATAGAATGACTCTTAATTGTAGTACACGCTACCTAATTGTATTGACGTTAACCTAATGCTGCGTTCCAGAGACAACTTGGATATAATAACTATAATACAATATTATATTATATTACAGTGTATAATATTATACTTTACATAATAATATATAATATACTTTATATACAGTAGAGAGAGAGAGAGAGAGCGAGAGAAGGTATTTCCGAGTACAACACATAGCTGGTTTTCGTGCACTTCAGCAAGTCATTGACATATTTTTCCCCTCAGTCTTTGAAGCATTTCCTACATTACTTCTTTTGTTCTTTTTTTTTTTTTTTTTTGCTCAGTCATTTAATTTAGATTAAATCTTTTTTAATTATTTAATTTATTAAATACTTGGTTCAAGTTAAAGGTGTAATCTGCTGATTGTCCTGCAGGTGACCGCATCTTCTTATGATGCACTCAGGGCTTAACGATTACTCACCCGTAGATCTACGATGATTTTCAAGTGCTACTTAAGTTATGATGCTTTTGAGGAAACATACAGTAATATTAAGATCAGTCGTACGATAATTTTTATGAACTTCTTAGGTTTACGAAGCTTTTGGGAAACTCAGCCCTGGTTGGTGAGTTGATGTGTTTGTTTATTCATCATATTTAATAGCTCTCACAAGACACAACATGGGATTTGTGCCTGTAATGCAAAAACTCAAGGGACACACTATTGCATCTTATTCCTGCAAAATGCTTCGCAACAAGAATGATAACCCAGAGAGACAGAGAGCTCATGAGTGGTCACCTCGAGCCGGTTCAGACCCAGCGCTGATGGAAGCTGAATCAAGAGGAAAAAAATCTCATTTTAGTATCACTGTTTCTTTCTGAGCTTAATTATGTCTTACATGGGTTCTGCCTCACAGAGCTGAAGATTAAGACTGTATTGCTGAAGTGAAGCCAAGTACAGTTAAATCTATAAAGATCATTAGATTTCCAGAATTTATTCTCAGAGCCCGGGATGTCAGGCAGTTAAAACAAGCCATTCACTGGCCATCTCTGTGTCTATCACTGTGACCTTCACACACTCAGCAGCAACATTTTAGAAGAAAAGCGGGGTTCAGACATGTGTGTGTGTGTGTGTGTATATATATATATATATATATATATATATATATATATATAGTGCCCTTTATAATATTGGAACATTAAAGACACAATTGCTTTCTCTGCTGTGAAGTCAAGACATTTGCAAATATGAATATAAAAATATGAATATGCAACAAAACTACAGAGTGTCACATTGTCCTGATCTAATGTGAAATGCTTTTTAATAAGTTTGGTGGCATTTTCTTGAATATTGGTAGCCAAGATGATTTTGTACCCTTCTGAATTAATTCTGCTACTGCCATCATACATTAAGTCATCATTAAAATGAAGAGGTCATGCTCCACAGACAGCCATCCATGCCCATGACACCACCTCCACAGATGAGCTTGTATGCTTAGGATCATTTGCAGTTCTCTTTTTTTCTCCACACTTTTGCTTTCCAATCACTTACTGTAGATAAAGGTTAATATTTGTCTCATCGGTCCATCAACTCAGTTACAAAACTCTACTGGCTGAAGTTTGTGAAGAATCTTTCTATTTTTAGTGCTGATCAGAGGTTTGCATCTAAGTTGTTGTTCTGTGTCAAATTCTCCTGCGGACTGTAGATTGACAGAGCATCACCCCAGCTTTCTGGAGCTTGTTGGTGATTTTACAGTCATGTAGGGTTTATTTTCACAGTTTTTATGATTTGTCTCTCATTAACTACTGTTGTTTTTCTCAGTCGATCAGGTCGTTGTTGGTTAGTTTCCAAACTCTTGATTTCTCCATGCCCTTTGTTTTTCCTACAGTTCTAATTGACTTCCTCTTTTCTTTTAGCATCCAAATTGCTTGCTTTTCTTTCAGAGTGGGCTTCCTCGTCTTCATCCTGGTTTGTGTGCGTCATCATCGAATTCAGGCTTTGTCTGATGAAGGACTTGAGCATGCAGCGCTGCTCGATCTACAGTCTTCATACTGTAGACAGTGTACTGTACTGAGCTCAGAGAGCAGAACACATAACACAGTTCCTTCACATCACTGTCCCTGGCAGACCTGCTCCCTCAAGGACGCTCCATTCAGTTCACTTCTAGCTGCAGAGCTTGGGCTAATGGTTTTATTCTGTAAGAGCAGCCGAGAGCTTTGTGTGCAGCACGCTCCTCGCTCTTGAAGACGTCTACGAGACACAGAGCTGAGGAGCAACTTCACAGAATATTCACTGATGAGAGAAACACGTCTGCGTGCAGAAGAAACACTTCACTCACAACTATTGTATCATTCTTGCATCTGAAAGTTTACACAACTATTATAAATGTATTTTTTTTACAGTTTATTTTTGTATATTTATGTTGTTACAATTATTATTATTATTATTATTATTATTATTATTATTATTATTATTATTATTATTATTACACTGTAAAATCCAATAGTTTACCTTACTTAGATTTAATTAGTTATCTTTACTTATTCGTTATACTTACCAGGTTTTATTAAGTTTTAGCTACTTTCAAGGCGAATAAAACAATTTACTTACTGTTTTGAGTGACACTTACTTAAAATATTCAAGTAGCCACAAAGGAACCAATGACATTAATAAACCAGTGAGAGGCAGCAGTGCACTAATATGTTGCTAATTGCCGTTTTTTTTTTTTTTTTGCTCACCATTATAGTGATTAGCATTCCCTTTGGTTGGGCACTTGAAACTTCATTTATGTTACTATAATTTTCTCTCTATTAATGGAGAAATGCATCATGGAATCAGAGTTATTTGATTTCAAAGAAAAGTAATAAATAGGTTGCTTTTATAAAATGACCAATTTTTTTAATTAAAGCATTTTTATGTATGTGTTTAATAATGACCTTTTTGAGATTTTATTTTTTACATAAATACCTTGATATGCTTTTTATATAATCCTTAAATAGTGAGTGGTAATATGCTGAAGTCACACACAGACTTAAACATTCATCACGTGAATCACAACAACGGTAACAATTAAATTTAATTTATTTTCATTAATTGTAACAATAGCCATTTTATTTGCTCTTTTTGTTGTGCTACTGCTGACACAAGACAGCAAATAAAATTGGCAAATAAAAACAACAACTTTAAAACAAAGCAACTGCATAATTTATTCTGCGCAATGCATTCTGGGAGTCAGTGAGTAGCTATACTAAGTCATGAGTAAACCTAAATGAAAGGATCAAGTACCCCCTACAGTTCTTTTTTAGTTACTAGAACTCTTGTGTAAGTTAACTATACTAACTAAGCATTTGTCAGTACAACATACTATTCCTATTTCACTTTACTTCGTTTTTTCAAGGCAATCAGTTTGCATGCTTTTTTTAAGTAAGCCCAACTTATTAGATTTTACAGTGTATTATTATTTTTATTATCTATTTCTTGTTTTTGAGCGATTATGATTTATAAAATCAAGAAATTAAATAGAATTCATTCCAATTAGGTTAATATTGCTAATTTTCTGATTTTATGTTCTTATAAATGTAACAAATAACAGTGATAGTTTTTAAATATAAATTCTCATCAATACTGTATACACACACACACACACACACACACACACACACACACACACACACACACACACACACACACACATATTTCTGAGCAGCTATGAAACTTTATGAAACTTTTGGCTATTTTAATAACTTATATTGACTCATATTGATGTTTATTTATTCATTTATTTATTTTTTTATTTTTATACTTGCATTTTATGATGTTTTATTCGACATTTGACATTTATTTTCAACAAATGCTCTTGCTGATGTGAGTAAAGATGTTGATCTATTATATGTCAAAAGACCAACGCAAATTTCCATGAACATTTTACATCATTATGAGTATTTATTTTAATGATGTTTCTATTAATATTTATTTATTTATTTATTTTTATTTAAAAAACAAGACAAAAATATAATGATGTTGTTAACATACTTGTACATCTTTCTTTAATCTTGATGTTACAAATGGAGGTTTGTTACTTTTTCATATCAACATTCATGCTTAAAGATGACCATCTTTAATCATCTACACAAAGCATTGAATTGACATACATATTGATATTGTACGTATACTCTCACACTTTATTTGCTTCTATTTTAGAACACTTCATGATTATCAGAGGTATTACTTCACTTAACCTTAAGCCGCAGTCTAAAACAGTTTATTTAATCACCAAATGGGCAAAAGTTTACTTCAAGTTTGAACAGTGACAGAGATGAGTTTATCTTTCTGTGTTACTATATTAAAGCCACAGAAAGGCAAATGTTTTGCTGAAAAATGCACAGTACATTATTTTACAGCCTAGGGTAAAGCCATCATGTACATTAACAATGATTTGGGATAAATATAATGTAATTTAATAGGAAACTATGAATAGTGCTCTGTGGCGCTGCAGGATTTTCTGTCGGCTGCATTTGAATCTGAAGTTTTCCGCACGTACGGTCCCAAAACAAGCAACATGTAATGTCAGTGATTTCAGCCTCTAGAGGCCGCTCTCACACATTATAATGACAGCAGAACATTCTCAGATGCTCCAGCAACAGACACAACCCGGGAAACCATCGGCAAGGACTTTTGCCGATAATCAATAGTTCTGGCAATCAATTATCGGTGCCGATTAATCGGCAAACTGATACATCGGATGACCATTAATTAATACAACATTTAAGAGATCAATAATATGGCCAGTTAATAAATTATCAAATTTATTGATTTCACAGTTGATGATTCTGGTTGAAACTTCTTGGTTCTTAACACAAGCTTTCACATAAAAGTTTTGAGTGGCTTCAGGGTTTTGCGTTTGAAGTTCAGATGACGTCTGCTTGAATCTTGAGGAGGTAAAAGATGGGTTTCGATGGAGTGAGTGAATGTCTGGCCTCTTGGCTGGTTTTTCATTAAGAGATGTTGGATCTCCTCCAGTCTGCACTAAAACACAGCGTCTCTTTATTTCTCTGGCTCTCCGTCTGTCTCTGTAGATGATGTACCTGTCCGAGCTGAACTCTCAGGCTCGTGGCGGTTGTGTTTGGCACAGAAACCAGAAACATCTCATTGGTTTTCAGCAAACTGCGAAGCGGAATCGACTGACCTGAGAGAGGAAGTGAACAGGGAATATTAAAATATTGCCCTTAGCTCAGCAGGCTTCATTTAGTCAGGCAGATAAATATAATCCATTTCATCAGCACAGATGATTATATTTAAATGAATTAGTAATTGAAAGACAAATATTAATAAAACAAATAATAATAAACAATATATATATATATATATATATATATATATATATATATATATATATATAATTTCTCTAAAACATTTTTCCATACCGACTCTAAAACAATAAGAATAAAATTAATAAAATAAATAAAGATATAAAATATAAATGTTTAGTTACTTTTTGTAGTATAAACATAACTAAATCAAAATAAAAGTTAATAAATAAAACTATAAATAAATAAAAAATACATAAACAATAATAAACAAAAGCAAATAGTAAAAACAACAAACAAAATTAAACAATAAAAGAAAAAAAAAAAAGATAAGGTAATAAATTAATATAAAATAGGTAAAGAAATGTAAATAAATGTAATGTATAAAAAATAATTAATAATAATATATTTTTTTTAGTTTACAATAATAAGCCAATTATGTTGCATTAATTCGATTAAAAGTACAGTAAAAGCTGAAACAAGTGAAGTATTATTGCCATTTAAAATGAATTTCCCATGTGAATATCTGTTAAAATGTCTATGTTATATACAGTATGTATCCCTTGTTCCCTGGAGGAGTCATGTCAATATTGATGAATTAGATTAGATGATCTACTTTAAGTGTAAACTAAACATGTCAGGGAACATTGGCATGCGATGATTGCATCCAGCTTCCGCTGATTTCATTACTAGCATATTTAGGCAGCAGGTGCAGTGCATACTCAGGTTTTCACTGAGGAGTCGAGCCGGTCACTCGGCCACTCAGTGTTAGTACAGCAGCCGTGGTGCTCGAACGTAACCGAGATGTTCCCTTTCAGTCAGTCACCCGTACTGACCAGAATGTGCTTACCCAGTAATCACCATTTGAGATGCTTCAAGTAAAGGCGCACTGCTAACAACTCTAGGAAACTGATATGCTAGTGCAGTTGGGGCCCGTCCACACACTTGACACCACATGCCCGTTGTTCGTGGCACCCCAGCCGGTGGTGGAGGCATCTGTGTGTACCACATCATGCCTGGAGACCTGTTCCAAGGGCACTCGTGCCCGGAGAATCTCAAGGTCTGACCACAGGGTGAAGGACTGGCAGAAGGGCCGCTGTGGACCCATGCAGTGAGTGCCATGCTGCCACACTCACCACGGGACACGGCCATGAAGCCAGTGCTGAAGCGGTCTCATATGAAACAGCCCCAGTGGCGTGAATGCAGCTGCCATATGCTCCAGGAGCCTCTGAAATTGTTTCAGTGAGACCACTGTGCTGCCCTTAAATGTATTTAACAGTTCAACACCGACTGAGCACGTTCCTCTGGAAGCATGTTGTCTGTTCAAACGAATCCAACTCCATACCATGAGAAGAGATCCTCTGCATGAAGTGAATATGCTCTTTTCCCAGGTGACTGAGAGTGACTGACCGAAAGGGAATACTATGTATTCCTGTGCTCAAAACTGAATTTTCATTACTCCAGTCTTCAGTGTCACATGATCCTTCACAAGTTCATCAGTTGTGCTGCCCAAAGAAACAAAAAAGAAACTGTGACACACACACACACACACACACACACACACACACACACACACACACACAATATATATATATATATATATATATATATATATATATATATATATATATATATATATATATATATACAGATGAATAGAAAGTTCAAAGTTGAAAGTTCAAGGTCAGCATTTATTTAAAATACAGATATTTTGTAAAATTATAAGTGTCTTTACTGTCACTTTTGATCAGTTTAATGCAGCCTTAATTAATAAAAGCATGCATTTAAAAATAAAATACAATTAAATAAAATAAAAAGGTTTTCCATGATCCTCGTTGGACGTTGTGATTGAAGTAGTAGATGTGGCGCATTAAACGTGTTAGCAGGTTAAAGACTCATTTTGCTATACTGCAACACACTGTGTTGTCCTCATGTAACTGCAAATTTCTCCCACA
Source organism: Carassius carassius (assembly GCF_963082965.1). Taxonomy (NCBI): domain Eukaryota; kingdom Metazoa; phylum Chordata; class Actinopteri; order Cypriniformes; family Cyprinidae; genus Carassius; species Carassius carassius. Next base: position 43,394,801 of record NC_081757.1, on the reverse strand, counting down.
TGACACAAAGACCATGAAAGCCAATTAGGCATATGAAAGGTTGTGTGTTTGCTGCACGTGGAGGCTGATGGAGGTCTGACAGAGCTCTAGAGAGAGATGCTGTAATTCACATCAATGGATAATATGTATAGAGCCATGCTAATTAGCGGCGGGGATATCAGACAGCGGTGCTGATTAATAAGGGCGCGACATTAGACTCTGAATCTCTGGTGTCATCTCAACAATCCTCTCCAACAAGAGCTGGGCAGTTTACACACACACACACACACATTGAGAGAGATTGGAGTTGTCACCTCGCACCTTCATTATCTGGTCACCACCCTGCTCTCTGATTGGCTGCTGTGTAGGGTGCTCGCTCTGATTGGACACTCCTGTCGGACAGACTCTGGCAGTGTTGTGAGTTAATTAATCTCTCTCTCAGATCTCCTGATGAATTTAATCTTGTATAATAGAAGTTCACGGCCCCAGAATGCAAATGTGGCATTGACCGCAGTGACCGCATCTCGACAACACGACTCCCCACGGCCTATTTGCAAATAAGCTTCCTCTCAAATCTGAATATCATTAGACTAAACAGTATGAATAAACACCAAGATATACGACCTGCTCCTCAGAACAACAACAACGAGTGGCATTAAATCAAGGATATAAGTGCAGAGAAGGACAGGGCGTTATTTCTGCCCGACGTGTGAAATAATATATATATATATATATATATATATATATAGAGAGAGAGAGAGAGAGAGAGAGAGATAGATAGATAGATAGATAGATAGATAGATAATAAAATAATACAATAATAAAAACCAAATAGATAATAATAAAATAAAACAATAATAAAAACCAAAATATGGTTATCAATCTAAACTCTTAATGCAATGCAACAGCTGACTCATTTGCCTCTATGTTTATTTATATTTTAAAGACATTATGAAAGTTGATGAAGTTGATGATTTAATAATGACTCTCAAAAGCCCACGTCTGATTACTCACAACACATGAGTGTCATACCGGGGAAATGCTTCCGATGTTTTCATGTGTTGATTGATTTGAAGCTGAACTGGGATCTCTGAAGCCTTTATAACATCAGTCCTACCGAAACACCAGGCTGTGTATTGATTTGAGATGATCTTGCTGAAAACAGCTTAAGGCAGCCTAAGCTGGTCTGTGATGATTTTAACTGGTCTGGTTTTGCTGGTTACTGGTCGTGTTGAAGGAATAGTCAGACAAGTTCAAATCAAAGCAGTCACCCTGAAATGTTATGGTAAAGTAAAAATCCACTGTGTCTTTTTCTTCTTTTGTCTTTTTTCTTTTTTTTAATGAAAATAGGCTAATTTTCTAACTCCACTATGTTAAACAGTTGAGTTTTACCATTTTAAATTCATTCAGCTGATCTTGGGGTCTAGCAGTATCACTTTTAGCTTAATTTAGCATACCTCATTGAAACTGAGTAGACTGTTAGCATCAGAATCAAAAATGACTTTGATTTTTCCTTTTTAAAACTTAGCTCCACCTAGACACTTCTCCAAAATCACCATTAATGGAACTTACAATGCCTAGTTTTACTATGCATAACCTCATTTGCATATAATTTCCTTACATATTCCCATTCATATGACACCATATTTAACATGGTTAAAGGCACAAGACATTAAGGAAATATGAGATATGGACTACAAATGCCATTTGTGCCATACACAATTTTTATTTAAAAAAATCTTCCAGTATCTTTGTTATGTTTTAACAAAAATATATCAAAATCCATTAAAATAGTTCTGAGATAAATATTTTAGATAAGAGTTGGTCTCATTCTTTTCCACTGGCACAAGATATTATCATTGGACCTATTCAAACCGTACAATGGACCGCTGGACCACTGAAACCAGCAGTGTCCACCACAATATTGAAGTGCACATCATTGATCATTGTTCTCACTAAACTATTTTCTCATAGCATGAGATCTGCAGTTTGGTTAAAAGATGAATTATTGTGCACCTATAGCACTCCTCGCTGTCATTAAAACAGCTCGCCACAGGAAAGTGATCACACGCATCCACTAAATATGTCTTAATTCATACAATTTGTGTTTAACTTTTGCATAATGACTTTATGTATTTTCAGTGCCTATCTCAAATAATGAGGGTGTGGAATATTTAATGTAAATGTGTATATCAAAATGAAAACAGATTTTAAAATCATTGCTTTCTTACTTAAACGCCAGGAAAAAGACTGCGTTACACCTTAATATCAGTAAGGTGTGTCCATACAGTACAGACCAAAAGTTTGGACACACCTTCTCATTCAAAGAGTTTTCTTTATTTTCATGACTATGAAAATTGTAGAGTCACACTGAAGGCATCAAGGGCTATTTGAGCAAGAAGGAGAGTGATGGGGTGCTGCGCCAGATGACCTGGCCTCCACAGTCACCGGACCTGAACCCAATCCAGATGGTTTAGGGGTGAGCTGGACCGCAGACAGAAGGCAAAAGGGCCAACAAGTGCTAAGCATCTCTCGGGGAACTCCTTCAAGACTGTTGGAAGACCATTTCAGGTGACTACCTCTTGAAGCTCATCAAGAGAATGCCAAGAGTGTGCAAAGCAGTAATCAAAGCAAAAGGTGGCTACTTTGAAGAACCTACAATATGACATATTTTCAGTTGTTTCACACTTTTTTGTTATGTACATAATTCAATGTGTAATTCCACATGTGTTAATTCATAGTTTTGATGCCTTCAGTGTGAATCTACAATTTTCATAGTCATGAAAATAAAGAAAACTCTTTGAATGAGAAGATGTGTCCAAACTTTTGGTCTGTACTGTATGTACGCCAAGTGTATTTTTATAAATCCTGATATGTGCATGGAAATTTGGGTATGCGATTTCTACGCAATGTTTATAAATGAGACCCCAGGAGTGGGCAACACACCGCTGATGGGAGGGGCTTATTTGGGTAGTGGCCTGAGAGGAAGCAATGATTAACAATTACTGTTTGCAGCTTTATGAGTCCTACTTATGAATCATAATTATGAGGTAATTTAGTAATGATGCGCTACATTTCAGCAAACAAAAACATGTGTGAACGATACTGACTTATTGAAGATTGATGAAGATATTTTAGTTTATAATGCATCACGACTTTACTAAATAGTATTTTGTCATCCAATAATAGCAAAATGTTTTGTGCTTTGTTACTTTTGATGTGAAACAAAGCCTGAACTTGAACCTCAAGAGTGTCAATGTTATAACAAAAATTAGATCATAAATTATGTATCTGGCATTCTTTAGTTTAGTGCATTACAATTTTTTTGCTTAACCTGTCATCTGAATATGAAAAGAAGTAAATCATAATTATATTATTAAGCTGATTTGAAGCTGAGCAGCTGCGTGTGTGTGACAGCGTGTGTGTAAGGATCTTTGCAGAGGTCGGAATGGGAAAGTGTGCTCCATTATTTATACTGTAGAAGTCTGCAGGCGGAATGAGAGAGAATACTAGATAACGTATGTGTATGTGTGTGTGTGTGTGTTGGTTCAAGACAGAGAGACAGAGACAGAGAGAGAATTACAAATAAACTCTGTGTGTACATATGTGTATTTATCAGAGATGGGACCAAGTCACACATGTGCAAGTCTCAAGTAAGTCTCAAGTCTTAACCTTCAAGTCTCAAGTAAGTCCCAAGTATTTTTTTCTTGGGCAAGTCAAGTCACAAGTTATGTCAAGTCAAGTCAAGTCAAGTCCTGTAGTAAGTCAAGTCAAGTCCAAGTCCAAGTCAAGTCACCTTATTATTGTAATTTTACCTGCAGAATCTGATCTTAAAAAAGTTAAAAGACAAGATATAAGTAACAGTAAATTAAAATAATTTGGATTTGCATTGTAAATACTCATGTTCAGTAAAATACATCATGGAATCAAACAAAATTGTAACTTCATAAAATTATTTATTTTTCACTTCTGCCAACAGAAATGTTTTACATTTTCAACATTGAGTCCATAAAACAAATAACAGCTAAACATCCAACAGACTCCTCTCTGAACACCTCTCTCTCTTTCTCTCTCTCTCTGTAACACGACTGACATGACATTCAGCCAAGTATGGTGACCCATACTCAGAATTCGTGCTCTGCATTTAACCCATCTGAAGTGCACACACACAGAGCAGTGAACACACACACACACACACACACACTATGAACACACACCCAGAGCAGTGGGCAGCCATTTATGCTGCGGCGCCCGGGGAGCAGTTGGGGGTTCGATGCCTTGCTCAAGGGCACCTAAGTCGTGGTATTGAGGGTGGAGAGAGAACTGTACATGCACTCCCCCCACCCACAATTCCTGCCGGCCCGAGACTCGAACTCACAACCCTTCGATTACAAGTCCGACTCTCTAACCATTAGGCCACAACTTCCCCTCAAACACAGTTTACATACAACATTAAACTTTCTTACATTTCTCCTCTCTCTCTCTCTCTCTCTCTCTCTCTCTCAAGTTCAAGTTTAAGTTGCTTTATTTTGAGTTACAGTATTGCCAAAATAGCATTTAGATACAGAATAAAATATGATTACAATAAAATACAATACAATAAAAATAGCAGCAGCAGATAATATTTCTAATATTAATAATAGTAATTATATACAATTAAGAATATCAAATAAAACAGTTGAATATAATAAATTATCCCTTTCGTATGGTGTGTATGGTGTATAAATATTTAGCAGCTATTGTGACTGCCGTCTCATTCTCTCCAAGTATATAGAGTAGTTTCTCCGAGTCATTTAGAGACAAGAATGAAGGATTCAAAGCTTCAAACTGTGGGAAGAATGTTTCTCTTGTAGTGCTGTATTTGGGACAGACAAGAAGGAAGTGTTTCTCATCCTCTGTTTGATTCAGCTCACAGTGTTTGCCTCTCTTCTCTCGGTAGCCAGGATCTTTTATGTCTACCAATCTCTATTTCCAAATCATGATCACGGAGTCGATATTTTGAAAGGATTTGTCTCTCTTTTAATTGCTTGAGTGATAAGTAATTTGCCAGTTTTGTGGTTCTGTTTAGGGCCGAATAACACTGGAGTTTGGTTTGGAGCTCAAATTCATTTTTTCATTTTTCATCATAATTATACTTCAGATTTTTGTCAATTAGTTTCTGAATGTTGGGGTTGTGATTGGAGTCAGACTCAGTTTGGGTTTCCTTCATCAGGTGAAGCACGAGTGTGTCTCTCTCTCTCTCTCTCTCTCTCTCACACACACACACACACACACACACACACACACAATCTCTCTCTCAGAGTACATCCGTAAGTCATTACCTCTATTACAAGGTATTGCACTTGCAAAATATAAGATTCGAGAGAGTCTTGTCTGCAAGCCGAGCACGATGTGGCCTATCCCACCATGTATGCGCCACCGGTATGCGCGCTCATAATGGAAGCAACGCGGTCGCGACGCGCACGCGGTGCGACACGCTCGACGCCTCAGTGGCGCAACTGCCCGAGCGCTTTGGAAACAAGGTGAAAGCGGCGCAACTAGCGATTTCCACGCGTTTTTAGGCGCGAATTATTGACGACAAAAGCGATGACCCTCGGTACTAGAGGTCTTCACAGTGCACCCGAGACCCGTCGACTAGAGGTCTTCACGGGTCCACTTGGATCCGAAAACCCGAGGTCCGACCCGAGACCCGAGCGGGTTCGGGTCCAAAACTCCAACGAGTACCTCGGACACGGGTCGGATTCGGTATTAGTGGTCTTGGGTAATTTAAAATAAATATGCCTTTTCCAAATGGACCCGAGAAGACCCGAATTCTTTTAAACTATGTTGGGCATTTAACAAAATTGCATTATTTAAAACAACTATGACACCGTTCTCTCATTTTTTCTAAGTGTGAGAGCAAATCAGCGCTTCTACGTGCAACGGGCTATAAGCACGGTTGCCTCGCAACGCATTTATTTACTCAGTTCCACATTAACCAACCCCCCTCCCTTTGCCAAGAACTAGTGCGCCATCATGTGGATGGATGTTTGACTAAATGCAAGTACCGGTATTTGAATTGTCGTTAAGCCAGGCCTGTCAATCAATTTGAAAAATACGCGACACTGTCAGAAAAGCATGGAGGCGATAACAGACATTGCGAAAAAGGTGAGGGAAAACGAATATGTAGAACAGAAACATCCAGGGTCGTCATCGGTGTTTAGTCAAAATCAATGACTGGGAGACTTTGTATATTTTATTGAAAATCTGTTATTCTGTAATCTGAAAAGTTATATTTGAGAAACAGCCATCGGTAAATTTTATCCTGTGGTGGTTCTAATGTTAATCATCGTATGGTCCGGTAAATAACATTATGCCAACTTTTAAAGGACGTAATGGGTTACATGTGTGATTGACATTTCAGCACTTCAGCGCGTAGGCTACTCCTACTGCCGCGTCTATGTTAAGTGCATTTTTGAGAAACGCATGGTTGCAGGCTGTGCACATGTAAATGCCGTTTACGTTCGGGTCCAGTCGGGTTCTAAAGGAAATGCCGTCAGGTCGGGTCGGACTCGGGTCTAATTTTATCGGGTCTGTCTCGGGTCGGGTTTTTCTTTAAAAATAAATAATGTATGCATGTCGGGTTCGGGTAAGTAGTGATTCGGGTCGATTCGGGTCGGGTACAGTTTTTAGGACCCGAGAAGACCTCTACCGTCGACCCCGGACCCGACCCGGGACCCGTACGGGTTCGGGTCTATATTTTAAATCATCAGCCGGGTCCGGGTCGGGTCCGAAACTATTACCTCGGGTCCCGGGTCTGTTTAACATTGTGTGTAATACCCGTGCGATCGGAATCATCGGACTCGGAGAACACCCGGCCGTGATCAAAGACTGCTTGTGTTTTTTGTAACTTGCAACTTGTAAAATTAGGAAAAGAAAAGAGTGAGCCAAAAAAAGTGATCGATCTCTCTCTCTCTCTCTCTGCTTTTAGAAGCAGAGCGCGCACGGTATTAATGCTTAAAGACTTGACACACTCATATTTAATATATTTCAAATCAGCAACACAATCTGAGGTGAACTGTCACATTAATGTTTTCTATGACGCTCAAATTGCGTTAAAGCATTTTAGGTTGATACAGCTAGCACGCATGTGCAGTCTCGATCGCGTTTCATGTTTATATGGCAACCAGTGAGGGACACTTCGACCGCCAAACCGCGTTTTACATTTTCTCCCATTTTTATAATATTATAAATAAACCGTTTAATCTTAAAGTTTTAGTGGTTAGATTCAGACTCGATGCAGAGCAGAGAGCACAGAGATCAGATGATAGCAAATAAATAACGTCAGCAGCCATGGCATTGTACGAGCTATCGTTATTATAGTTCAAAAGGGCAAAGAGTCGAAGTTATGCGAGTTAACTCGAGTCAGAATGTACATGTGCACAGTAGGATTTGTCATCCGTCACCGTGACATCAAGTGGATTTTTAAGCTGAAATAATGAGTGGATTCAGCTTGGACTTGGAATAACGAGAGGAATAACATGAATAACTTTCTTGTCGGAGGATTAATGCATCACAGGCAGGTACAAGGAAGAGATACTACGCCTCTTTAAATTAGGTAAGACAAAAAGCTTTATTTTTCGCAACAGGTTTATTGACTTGTAATAGTAATTTAAGGTGGAATATGTGAACGTCGGGTCCAGTCGGGTCTGTGTCTTCCCGGCGGGTTCGGGTCCAGATTTTAAATAATATACGGGTCCGGGTCGGGTCCTGGTAGGCATTTCTCTGATCTACACGGGTCCGGGTCCAGTTTTTGAAATATTAGACGGGTCCGGGTCGGTTCGGTGTAGTACATTACGGGTCTCTTTCGGGTTCGGGCACGAATTTTTGGACCCGTGAAGACCTCTACTCGGTACCCCTCAAGCTGAGATGTTGATGTGATGTGATATCTGATCTAAGTGGGCGTGGTGTGCGTAAGGTAGAGAGGGCATGACTGATGATAGTGTCCTGGTCCAGTCATGACAACGCGATTCTAAGCCTGCGCTCCAGCTGAGTAATCAATTTTATTTAAAAAAAAAATAATAATTTATATATTTTATATTCAAACTGAAAACATAATGTGATTAACACTCAAGTCATTCAAGTCATCCTGTCTCAAGTCAAGTCAAGTCCCGAGTCTTTAACTTCCAAGTCCGAGTCAAGTCTCAAGTATTTTATTTTTTGTCAAGTCAAGTCACAAGTCATAAAAATAGCGACTCGAGTCCAAGTCACCAAGTCACAAGTCCCCATGTCTGGTATTTATGCACAGTAATTTTCCTCTAAGCTTGAATCATAGCCTTGAGAAGTCTGAATCATTTTAGTAAACTTGTGTAGGAGATTATTTTTCATAAATCAATTCAAAGAAACAATTCCTTTGAGTCACTCAATTGTACTCCCAAAAATGTAATCGAATTTGATGTTTCATTTCAGTATTACAAGCACTGTTTTTAGTTAGCTTGTTCAAATGGTATATTGTTTGTTAGTTTGTTGCACATGATATTCAATTAATATTACCCCTGATACTATTGGAATTAGTGAATAATATCACAAGTTCAGAGAAGTTACTGAAGTAACATGAATTATAATTGCTTAATTTTGCTTCAATAACAGATCCTGTTGCATTTATAAATAACAGATCCAGGACACTCCTTTTCACAGTTCTTGTTTTTGCAATGATTTTGGCTGCAGCCAAGTGTTTATGAAATGGAAGTCAGAAGAATATGATATTCAATTCAATTCAATTCAAGTTTATTTGTATAGCGCTTTTTATAATACAAATCGTTACAAAGCAACTTTACAGAAAATTATGTTTCTACAATATTTAGTAGTAGCTAGTAGTTTGTGCACGTTTGACAGGATTTTATAAAAAAAAAAAAAAAATAATAATAATACAAGACGTAGTCAGCTAGACGATGAACTATCAATATTATTAATTAATAGTTATCATATGATGCAGTCACACATGTAGCAATAATTGTTAGTTCTGTTTGTTGATTCAAGGTTAGGATCATCTGGGTCCTCTGAGGGTCAGCATCATCTCTTCTCAGGTATTCTTGATCCAGACTGGAGCTTGTGGCAAAACATAGAAACAAAATAGAGACATCATTAGCATAGCTGCTGATCCAACAAAGTAAAATTAGTTTAACGCAAGCTAAAGAATAAAAATGCAGATGCAACTCTACACACAATTTAAGAGATACATTATTTGAATGCTTGGCGAAAGAGATGCATTTTTAATCTAGATTTAAACAGAGAGAGTGTGTCTGAACCCCGAACATTATCAGGAAGGCTATTCCAGAGTTTGGGAGCCAAATGTGAAAAAGTTCTACCTCCTTTAGGGCTATCCTAGAAACTACCAAAAGTCCAGCGTTTTGTGACCTTAGGGTGCGTGATGGGTTGTAGCGTGGTAGAAGGCTAGTTAGGTACGCAGGAGCTAAACCATTTAGGGCCTTATAGGTAAGTAATGATAATTTGTAACTGATACGGAAATTAATAGGTAGCCAGTGCAGAGACTGTAAAATTGGGGTAATATGATCATATTTTCTTGACCTCGTAAGGACTCTAGCTGCTGCATTTTGGACTACCTGTAGCTTGTTTATTGACGAAGCAGGACAACCACCTAGAAGTGCATTACAATAGTCCAGTCTAGAGGTCATGAATGCATGAACTAGCTTTTCTGCATCAGAAACAGATAACATGTTTCGTAGCTTGGCAATGTTTCTAAGATGGAAGAATGCAGTTTTTGTAACATTGGAAATATGATTTTCAAAAGACAAATTGCTGTCCAATATAACACCCAGATTTCTGACTGTAGAGGAAGTAACAGTACATCCGTCTAGCTGCAGGTTGTAATCTACAAGATTCTGTGTGGTGTTTTTTGGTCCAATAATTAATATCTCTGTCTTATCCGAATTTAATTGGAGAAAATTATTTGTCATCCAATCTTTTACATTTTTAACACACTCTGTTAGCTTAGATAATTGGGAAGTTTCATCTGGTCTCGTTGAGATATATAGCCGAGTATCATCAGCATAACAGTGGAAGCTAATTCCGTATTTTCTAATAATATTACCAAGGGGCAACATGTATATTGAAAATAGAAGGGGACCTAGGACGGATCCTTGTGGCACTCCATATTTTACTGATGATAAACGAGATGACGCCCCATTTAAGTAAACAAAATGGTAGCGATCGGACAGGTAGGATCTAAACCATCTTAGAGCCTGCCCTTGAATACCTGTATAGTTTTGTAATCGATCTATGAGTATGTCATAATCTATGGTGTCGAACGCAGCAATAAGATCAAGTAAGACTAGAAATGAGATGCAGCCTTGATCTGACGCAAGGAGCAGGTCATTTGTAATTTTAACAAGTGCAGTTTCTGTGCTATGGTGGGGCCTAAAACCTGACTGAAATTCTTCATACAGATCATTTTTATGCAGGAAGGTGCTCAATTGAGCAGACACAACTTTTTCTAAAATTTTAGACATAAATGGAAGATTTGAAATAGGCCTATAATTTGCCAGTACACTAGGATCTAGTTTTGGTTTCTTAATAAGAGGCTTGATAACAGCCAGCTTGAATGGTTTTGGGACGTGACCTAAAGATAACGATGAGTTAATGATATTGAGAAGCGGTTCTTCGGCTACAGGTAACAGCTCTTTTAGTAATTTAGTGGGTACAGGATCTAATAAACATGTTGTTGGTTTAGATACAGTGATAAGTTTATTTAGCTCTTCCTGTCCTATATTTGTAAATCACTGCAGTTTATCTTTGGGTGCGATGGATGAAACTGAAGTGTTAGACGCTGTAGAATCTACATTCGCTATTGTATTTCTAATGTTATCTATTTTATCAGTGAAGAAATTCATAAGTCATTACTATTTAACGTTGGTGGAATATTTGAATCAGGTGGCGTCTGGTAATTTGTTAACTTAGCCACTGTGCTAAATAAAAACCTTGTTTGGGATTGTTTTGGTTATTTTCTATGAGTTTGTGGATATGCTCTGCCCTAGCAGTTTTTAGAGCCTGTCTATAGCTGGACATACTGTTTTTCCATGCAATTCTAAAAACTTCCAAGTTAGTTTTTCTCCATTTGCGTTCAAGACTACGAGTTACTTTCTTGAGAGAGTGAGTATTACTGTTATACCATGGCACAGTACGTTTTTCTCTAACCTTTTTCAATTTGATGGGGGCAACAGCTTCTAATGTATTAGAGAAAATAGTGCCCATGTTGTCAGTAATTTCGTCTAATTCATGTGTATTTTTGGGTACAAATAGCAGTTGAGATAGATCAGGCAGGTTATTTGCGAATCTTTCTTTGGTGGCTGGAACAATAGTTCTGCCCAGACGGTAACGCTGAGAAATATAGTTAATATCAGTTATACGCAGCATGCACGAGACAAGGAAATGGTCTGTAATTTCATCACTTTGGGGTACAATATCTATAGCAGTAAGATCGATTCCATGCGATATAATTAGATCTAGTGTATGATTAAAACGATGAGTGGGCCTGGTGACATTTTGCTTGACTCCAAAGGAGTTTATTAGGTCAGTAAACGCAAGTCCTAATGTATCATTTGCATTATCAACGTGAATATTAAAATCTCCCTTGATTAGCGCCTTATCAACTGTAACTAGAAGGTCTGAGAGGAAATCTGCAAATTCTTTTAGGAATTCTGTATACGGCCCTGGTGGTCTATACACAGTAGCCAGAGCAAGAGATACATTAGATTTCTTTTGCATGTCTGACAGTGTAACATTTAGCAGAAGTATTTCAAAAGAGTTAAACCTGTATCCTGTTTTCTGGGTAACATTGAGAATATCACGATATATTGTTGCGACACCTCCGCCACGACCAGTCTGATGGGGCTCATGCTTATAACAGTAGTTTGGTGGAGTAGACTCATTTAGACCAAAATAATCATTTGGTTTTAGCCAGGTTTCAGTCAAGCAGAGTACATCAAAACTATTTTCTGTGATCATTTCATTTACGATAACTGCTTTGGGTGTGAGTGATCTAATATTTATGAGCCCAAACTTTAAAAATTGTTTTCGTTCATTTACTTTACATTTTTCTGGTTTAATTACGATAAGATTTTTTCTAGATCCTACATCATAGTTTGACCTCACTATTCGAGGAACAGACACAGTCTTAATAGTTTTTACAGCGCAAGTACTTTTATCATTTAAGCGGGTGGAACAAAACTCATCATACTAGTTATTAGAGAATTGTCTTACTAGTCACATGGAGCGAAGTGTCCTGGAGATGTTGTCAGAGAGCAGCTCCGCTCCGATTCTGCTGGGGTGCAGGCCATCAGCGCGAAATAGCCTAGGACGCTCCCAGAAAAGATTCCAGTTATTAACAAATAGCAGTTTCCGCTCTTTACACCATCACAACAACCATTCATTTAAAGCAAATAGTCTACTGAACCTTTCGTGCCCTCGTCGATACGTGGGCAGTGGTCCTGACACGACGATCGACGCCGCGGGTTTCATGCTGCGGACCGTCTCGATCAGGCTCCTGAAGTCCCTCTTCAGCGTCTCCGTCTGCCGCAGCGTGGTGTCGTTAACCCCGGCGTGAAGCACGACCGCTCTGGGGCTCTCCTCGGCCTTCAGGATCGCGGGTATCTGCGCAGAAACATCGAGAACACGAGCACCAGGCAAACAATGAGTGTGCACTTTACCTTCGGCTAACGTAGCACTTACGTGTCGGACGATGGAGTCTCCGATGATCACAGCGTTGCGTCCTGTCTCGCGGAGGGGAGCGAAGCGGTTCCGGATGGAGATGTCGAAGGCAGGAGGGGGAGAAGTCGTCGCCCGGGACCCGGCTCGCGTCCTCCGCTGTGGATGCACCCAGGGTCCGTGGTGTCCCGACGTCGCAGTGAAGGACATCTGGGAAGATCGTGTCCTGGGTGCACCGGGCCTGTGCAGAGAAACACACGGAGTAGACGTGGAGGGACTGCATACTTACCCCGGACTTGTGAGCGTCAGCCTGGGATGATTCCAGCGCGGCTCTCCGCTCTCTCAGCTGGGCCTGCCTCACCTCCAGGTCGCGAATCTGCTTTCCCACGGCCTCGAGCTCGAGCTGCACAGAGTGGAGACATTCATCCGCCATTAAAGCAAGTAACAGTGAGTACAGCAGTGGTATTGTGTGTGAATAGAGTATTAGCAATGTAAGCGCAGTTAGCTGCAACCACGCTTGCTGATGCTAACGGGCTAAAAGCTAATAGCGGACCCGGGAGATCAAAATAAAACTAGTGATAGCGAGGCGCTCTGATTGTTTTTGTTGTAGAATACAATAGAGGATATATTCACACGTTATATAAACAGAAACGATGATGTATAAAATTGATTTTTGAGTTAAAAATAGTCAATGAAAAGAATATAGTGACAGAGCTCAAACGCAGTACAGCCGCCAACAACAAACAGGAAGTGACGTCTTGAAATTTGATTTACACTTTTAGGATTTTTTTTTCTTGTGCATACAAATTTAATTTACACTTACTATTGTATGCTCACTTTTACAAATCTTACCCTGCACATTCAAATCACTTAGGCATCATACATGTGTAAATAATATTGTTGTTAGAACAGTTTTAAATACAATATAACGCTGAACAAATGTTCTATTAATGTTACTGCAGGATTTTTTGCAAATAGCTTTGAGAAAACCTTGGCTGGAAAATGAAAATGCTCCCTGCTATAGCTGGGTCATTTGTTTTGTGTTGATATACTGTATTATTACATTCATTATTCATTTATTTTACCATAGTTGAATAAGTGATACAAAGACCTGTTGTACTTTCATTACTCAGTATTCGAAGACCACAACTAGCTATTTTAATAATAGACATAATATTATTCTTATTGTGCCCACCTCTTCAGTTTTACTGCTAAACTATGTAATTCTTAAAATAAATAGCTGTGCTTGCATTCAAGTGTGACATTTTAAAGTAATTTATAAGTTTTAATTTCAGCATAAATTAAATTTTGCTTCTGAAAACTATGATGGTGACGCTCAGCATGGGTCTTTTTTTCAGTTGTGCACATGAATCAACACACAAAATGGCATTCTGACAAGACCAATCACAATTCACTATGCAAATACACAAATTACATCATCACAACCTGTTACATTTGGAACACTGAGCGTTCCATTAATGTATGTTTGAAAGTTTGCATGGAATCTGTGGTTCAAGCTGAATGCATTGCTGAAGTAAGTAGGCCTATATTTACATATCTGCAATATTTAGTGGTAAGATCAAACTTAACCTGGAATATCAAAAGAGTGCTGCCCTGCAGTCGACTGGTTCACAAACTCTGTAGTTGATCAGAGTCTGTTCAAAAGAATCCCTGTGTGAATCATTTAATCATACTCCAGGTGTTTAGGGGTTTGAACACACACACACACACACACACACATATCATCAGGGCCATGCAGAGACCTTTGGAGGGGCAGGTGCTCAAAGTATAAACGGGGCACATGGAACAAGGCTTTAAATAGCGCTGTTCAAAATATCAATACAGCAATATATTGTGATGCATTCCTTGCTGATTTGCATATCGATATGGATGATTATGTATTGATACAGCAGCAAATGCTGTGATGCAGTTTTGAAAAAGAAACAGATTAGAAAAGACAATTTTAAGTTTAAAAGTAAAAAAATAACAATTTCTTTCCACCTAATAATAACTCTGGGATTAGAAACTGAAATGTCTTAAATTGTCCCAACCTGATGGCTTTTTCTTCTCTGTTCTACAGAATAATTAAGAACAGCGGTTATAGTAAAAACGATAGAAAACGCTCGTGCCTCTACATGTCCCTCTTTTTCTTCCTCTATCTAGATCTCATCACCTGATCTATTACTTTCCACTCTCTGTCCATCTAGGAAAAAGGCTCAATTTACGATTTCAGCATTAATCTATTATTTTAACCATCACTACTACTCTTGCACCTACAGTTATTAATAAGTCCACCTTAAATATTGATACAAAACATTAAAATAAGTCATGCTACGAAAAACTATATAACTGATATAGGCTTATGTTTTATTTATTTTTCCTTTTTATTCAAAACAATTCCAAACATGATTAATATATCAGGAAATATCTTGATTCTCAATTTTTTTGCACCTTTATAGATTTTCATTTGATCAATTAATGGAAAAGTAGTGTAATCTATTAACTACACATAAAACCCAGACGTTTAACTTAAGTGCCATATCATGCCATAAAATATTTTCTGAATTTGCATTTAATGTAAATTTTAATAACAATATTGTAAGTTACTTATTTTAACACTTTCATTTTAAGAGAGTAAAGAACATTTACATTATCAAAGAACATTTTCATTTAGTCTAGCCAGAGTTCAGGCTCTCTCAAAAACTCCCATTAAAATCACTGAAGCACTTTACATTACATTAAGCACATCTGCACTTTTTGTTGTATGAGAGAATTCGCTAAATAATTCAGTCAGTGAGCAAGTGAACAAAACACCGCGTTTCAGTGATGACTCCTCTGCACGTCTCTGATTGGCCATTGCATTTATAAGCACAACAGAACCGTTTCTGATTGGTTATCATGAAGCGTTGTACGAACACGTCTGTCTCTGGCTCAGAGCCAGCCAGCGAACGCAAATTTTAATTTAGAAGCTGATTCTGTGCACTGAACGATCTATTCACATCGGTGTGATTGTATCAAATATCTAAAAAATATTATTTGGCAATTTTTTTTTTTTTTTTTGTCATTTGGAAGCTGCATTTAAAAACCACTTGGCTCAGAAATCTTTGAATGGGCGTGACACCTCTGCCCTCGATGCATGTGAAACGTTTCTCCCTCAAACAGCACGCTAACGTTACTCTACACTACACACCGCAATATAAACAACATATCTGCATGTTCTCACATCACATTGTTCTTGTAAAATAATAATAAGTAAATAAACATCAAAATCCTTTCGCTGAGAATGAAACACCACTTACCATCTTCTGCGGTGTTGAAAATATCCTCTAGCAATTAAAAAATGCGGGTGCGGCGTGACGAATCCATAGACAGTAAGGAATCATCCCGGTCGGAAGAGGAGGTCGTCGTCATCAGGTGAAAGGTCATCATGTGGGTCATCTTATTGATGGCTAAATTATTATTCAGAAATTTTACTAATATTTAGATTGGGCATGGGCAGGCATTCACAAAAGGGTACGTTATGACAAAAAAAATTAGATGAAATTTTGCTTTGACAAAAGGGCACTTTGGGCACCAAGGGGCAAAGGGGCAGGTGCTCAAGCACCCAACCAATCCACCCCCCCACCCCCCCGCACGTGCCTGCATATCATTCTCTAAGAGGACGGGAGAAGCTGTAATCCTTTTATATTTTTCCTGTCCTCCTCTTTGGTCCATGAGCTCATGAGCAATAAATATTGGGGAGAGAAACAGCATGACAAAAATGGAAAAGAGAGAGTGAGTCTTTATCTAAAGTTCTCTCTCACCATTAGAGTCTGCTGGAGGATTACTTTAGCTATCAACAAGAAATCCAGCCAGAATCCGACTGAAGAGGACAAGCTCCCTGTCCCTGGTAAGGTGACCTGCTCATGATGTCTACTGTAAGGCTCAGTGATTCTGTAAAACCTTCTTGTGTCCCTTTTATTTCAACATCAAGATGTCAGTGCCATTTTGTGGCAAAAAAATAAAAAACAAAAAACTGGATCAACACCAGCCACTTAAACCTGCTTTTCTTGCACTAGGAGCTGCCAACATTGTAACCAAAAAATCAGGATATAAAGACTAGAAGTTTTAACTCAATGCAATGTGACAACAATGCGAGTGGAGATTGGAGATCTCTAAAAAATGACTGAAAATCATGCCTGAAGTTTGAAGATTCATTCATTCATTGTTAAATAATCACCTCGTTCATGA
Organism: Carassius carassius; assembly: GCF_963082965.1. NCBI lineage: Eukaryota > Metazoa > Chordata > Actinopteri > Cypriniformes > Cyprinidae > Carassius > Carassius carassius. The sequence goes on along the minus strand of NC_081757.1, from coordinate 43,377,890 downwards.
TATGCTATGATTTACAAACTACTACTTAATCATAATATTATTTTTATACACATTAAGTTAAAAAAATAATAATAATAAAACATTAAAAAATATAATTTATCAGTTAAAGAATAGTGGAACATAATGTAAATTTGCTGAAAATGTCATTATTGTGTTGTTTTTATCAGCTGTTTGGACTCTCATTCTGACAGCACCCATTCACTCCTGAGCATCCATTGGTAAGACACTGATGGAATGCTACATTTCGCCAAATCTGATGAAGAAAGAAACTCAACTTGATGGCCTGAGGGTGAGTTAAATTTCTGCAAATTTTTATTTCTGGGTGAACTGTTCCTTTAAAAAAGGCATCCTGGTTATATGAGGTTTGCAAGCAAGAAATGCTAACAGGAGAACGGATGAACCACCAGTTGGCTCAATGATTGATGTACTCATAGATTCAAATTTGCATAGCTTTTATTGTAAGTTTAATGTATTTTTGTGGCAATTATGTTACATTTAGTTTGGATTTATATCACAATATTGGAGAGCAATATCACAGCTCTGATTAAAGTGCTCTCTAAAGCTGAACTGCCTTCATGGACTCATGGAAATGCTAATTCTGAACATTTATTATCCATCAAGACTTTGATGTTGTGATGTTTGGCTGAGGATCAGATGAAGTCTGAAGTTATTGTACGCAGAGATTTGCTCGGTCTGTCAGTTAACTGAGTCGATCTGAACGAGAGCCGTTGTTCTGCAGAAGCACACTTTAGCAACATGACACGATTCTCAAATAAATCATCCATAAGATCTCTGTTTTTGCCAGAAAATTCACAATTGAAGACTGTTGGAACAGAAACATGACGTGTTCACTGCTGTAAACAGCAGCACAACACAGACACACAGATGGTATCTCTGCTCCTAACCGAGTGACGACACAAGAAGCTGTCATACAGCTGTCATACAACCACATAAATATGATTACAACACAACTGTATTCTTTGTGAAGCTATCTGGTAAACTCTAATTTATTTTCTGTGATGAAAGCTGTATTTTCAGCATCATTCCTCCAGTTTTCAGTGTCACATGATCTTAGAAATCATCTATGCTAATAATATGCTGATTTGGTGCTCAAGAAACATTTCTGTTTAAATCAGTTGTGTTGCCCAATACACACATATATATATATATATATATATATATATATATATATATATATATATAATAGAAAATAGAAATAGAAATCGTTTGTAACCTATAATTTTCTTCAAGAAAAGAAAGAAAGAAAGAAAGAAAGAAAGAAAGAAAGAAAGAAAGAAAGAATTTTGGCAGGGTTTTAATTGATTGATTGATTGATTGACTCAAACTGTAATACGATCTTACAATTCAGATTTAGTTTCTCAGAAGTTCCAGACAACAAGTCAGAATTTCGAGATAGTAAGTCACAATTAAGTCCTTTTGTATTTTTATATAGTAGCTATTTTTATATACATGTATACAACCGAATTCCGGAAAAGTTGGGACATTTTTTAAATTTGAATAAAATGAAAACTAAAAGACTTTCAAATCACATGAGCCAATATTTTATTCACAATAGAACATAGATAACATAGCAAAGGTTTAAACTGAGAAAGTTTACAATTTTATGCACAAAATGAGCTCATTTCAATTTTGATTTCTGCTACAGGTCTCAAAATAGTTGGGACGGGGCATGTTTACCATGGTGTAGCATCTCCTTTTCTTTTCAAAACAGTTTGAAGACGTCTGGGCATTGAGGCTATGAGTTGCTGGAGTTTTGCTGTTGGAATTTGGTCCCATTCTTGCCTTATATAGATTTCCAGCTGCTGAAGAGTTCGTGGTCGTCTTTGACGTATTTTTCGTTTAATGATGCGCCAAATGTTCTCTATAGGTGAAAGATCTGGACTGCAGGCAGGCCAGGTTAGCACCCGGACTCTTCTATTACGAAGCCATGCTGTTGTTATAGCTGCAGTATGTGGTTTTGCATTGTCCTGCTGAAATAAACAAGGCCTTCCCTGAAATAGACGTTGTTTGGAGGGAAGCATATGTTGCTCTAAAACCTTTATATACCTTTCAGCATTCACAGAGCCTTCCAAAACATGCAAGCTGCCCATACCGTATGCACTTATGCACCCCCATACCATCAGAGATGCTGGCTTTTGAACTGAACGCTGATAACATGCTGGAAGGTCTCCCTCCTCTTTAGCCCGGAGGACACGGCGTCCGTGATTTCCAACAAGAATGTCAAATTTGGACTCATCTGACCATAAAACACTATTCCACTTTGAAATAGTCCATTTTAAATGAGCCTTGGCCCACAGGACACGACGGCGCTTCTGGACCATGTTCACATATGGCTTCCTTTTTGCATGATAGAGCTTTAGTTGGCATCTGCTGATGGCACGGCGGATTGTGTTTACCGACAGTGGTTTCTGAAAGTATTCCTGGGCCCATTTAGTAATGTCATTGACACAATCATGGCGATGAGTGATGCAGTGTCGTCTGAGAGCCCGAAGACCACGGGCATCCAATAAAGGTCTCCGGCCTTGTCCCTTACGCACAGAGATTTCTCCAGTTTCTCTGAATCTTTTGATGATGTTATGCACTGTAGATGATGAGATTTGCAGAGCCTTTGCAATTTGACGTTGAGGAACATTGTTTTTAAAGTTTTCCACAATTTTTTTACGCAGTCTTTCACAGATTGGAGAGCATCTGCCCATCTTTACTTCTGAGAGACTCTGCTTCTCTAAGACAAAGCTTTTATAGCTAATCATGTTACAGACCTGATATCAATTAACTTAATTAACCACTAGATGTTCTCCCAGCTGAATCTTTTAAAAACTGCTTGCTTTTTTAGCCATTTGTTGCCCCCGTGCCAACTTTTTTGAGACCTGTAGCAGGCATTAAATTTTAAATGAGCTAATTAAGTGGATAAAAGTGTAAAATTTCTCAGTTTAAACATTTGCTACATTATCTATGTTCTATTGTGAATAAAATATTGGCTCATGTGATTTGAAATTCCTTTAGTTTTCATTTTATTAAAATGTAAAAAACGTCCCAACTTTTCCGGAATTCGGGTTGTATTTATTGTTTTTATCCTATGACGGAAACAGCCTTCCGTAGTTTTCAGCCAACATTAACTTAACACAAAGGCTTGTTCAATGACATTCATACGGGTTTGTAATGTCATGAGTGTGAATAATTTAGAGCAGAATTTTCAGTTTTAGGTGAGCTATCCCTTTAAAAATGATATTTTGCAGCATGGCTATTATCTCTCACCTCTCATTTTCTCACCGGCTGTCCCCTGTAGTCGTCAGGCTCCATTAGTTTGAGCACGTCTCATTAGAAACGCATTAGACAGGTGAGCATGACTACAGGTGAGGAGTTAATGACACGGGCACGGGGGAATTGGTTGAACTCAGTAGTTTACATGCAAAACGTCCTAATAAAACTTGAGCCTCTTTTATGGAACACTTTTATGTGAACCAAAAAAGATGCTTTTTCCACACACAGCACTTAGTTTTTTAACAGGCCACTCTTTGATGCAAAGATGTCTCTCTCTCTCTGTCTGTCTGTCTGTCTGTCTCTTGTAATTGCAGATCAGAGAGACCATTAGACCAGCACAAGTGCTCGACAGAGACCCTTTACGAATCAAACCTCCACCCAGCACATCCAATCACATTCATGAAAATGACAAATCCAGTTATCACACTCTAAAAGACCTAAGTCTGTCCAATCACAGCCCCAAATGAGTCAAATTACAATATCTAAACCGTATTTCAAAGACAACAGAAGTAATTATGAAACTGTACTTACATACTTACGTCCTGCTTTAGTGGGCCAAAACATTCTAAAGTTCAGCTAATGGGGTTTAATATAAATGTAAACTATAATACATTTTCATTTAATTGTAAATACCATGCAATTAACTATCTAAAAAAATACATTCTGTTTGCACTTAAGTTTGTTTCTTTAGTCAAGTCAAGTCACCTTTATTTATAAAGCGCTTTTAACAATACAGATTGTATCAAAGCAACTGAACAGCATTAAATAGGAAAATAATGTGACAATAATGCAAAAAGGCAGTTCATCATTCAATTCAGTGATGTCATCATCCAGCTCAATTCAGTTTAAATAGTATCTGCCAATCAAGTCAACGGAAATACTGGTAATTCAGTTTTCCCCAACTAAGCAAGCCAGAGGCGACAGCGGCAAGGAACCAAAACTCCATCGATGACAGAATGAAGAGAAAACCTTGGGAGAAACCAGGCTCAGTTGGGGGGCCAGTTCTCCTCTGACCAGACGAAACCAGCAGTTCAATTCCAGGCTGCAGCAAAGTCAGATTGTGCAGAAGAAACATCTGTTTCCTGTGGTCTTGTCCTGGAGGTCCTTTGAGACAAGGTCTTTACAGGGGATCTGTATCTGGTGCTCTAGTTGTCCTAGTCTCCGCTGTCTTTCAGGGCTGTAGAGGTCCTTTCTAGGTGCTGATCCACCATCTGGTCTGGATACATACTGGATCCGGGTGACTGCAGTGACCCTCTGATCTGAATACAGACTGGATCTGGTGGCTACGGTGACCTCAGAATAAGAGAGATTCAGGGTTACCATCACCTGGGGTCCTCTGAGGGGTCAGCATCATCTCTTTTCAGGTGTTCTGGATCCAGACTGGAGCTTGTGTAAATCCTAGTTAGGGATGTAAATCCCGTGGCAAAACAGAAAAACAAATAGAGACATCATTAGCATAGCTACTGTTCCAACAAAGTAAAATGAATTAGTTAAATTCCAAGCTAAAGAATAAGAATGTGCATTTGATCAGATACAACTGCAGTCACAATTTAAGAGATGCATTATTTGAATGCTTGGCGAAAGAGATGTGTTTTTAATCTAGATTTAAACAGAGAGAGTGTGTCTGAACCCCGAACATTATCAGGAAGGCTATTCCAAATTTTGGGAGCCAAAAGTGAAAAAGCTCTACCTCCTTTAGTAGACTTTGCTATCCTAGGAACTACCAAAAGTCCAGCGTTTTGTGACCTTAGGGTGCGTGATGGGTTGTAGCGTGGTAGAAGGCTAGTTAGGTACACAGGTGCTAAACCATTTAGGGCCTTATAGGTAAGTAATGATAATTTGTAACTGATACGGAACTTAATAGGTAGCCAGTGCAGAGACTGTAAAATTAGGGTAATATGATCATATTTTCTTGACCTGGTAAGGACCCTAGCTGCTGCATTTTGGACTACCTGTAGCTTGTTTATTGAGGAAGCAGGACAACCACCTAGAAGTGCATTACAATAGTCCAGTCTAGAGGTCATGAATGCATGATCTAGCTTTTCTGCATCAGAAACAGGTAACATATTTCGTAGCTTGGCAATGTTTCTAAGATGGAAGAATGCAGTTTTTGTATCATGGGAAATATGATTTTCAAAAGACAAGCTGCTGTCTAATATAACACACAGTTTTTTGACTGTAGAGGAAGTAACAGTACATCCGTCTAGTCGCAGATTGTAATCTACAAGATTCTGTGTACTGTTTTTTTGGTCCAATAATAAATATCTCTGTCTTATCCGAATTTAATAAGAGAAAAGTATTGGTCATCCAATCTTTTACATTTTTAACACATTCTGTTAGCTTAGATAATTTAGAAGTTTCATCTGGTCTCGTTGAGATATATAGCTGAGTATCATCAGCCTAACAGTGGAAACTAATCCCGTATTTTCTAATAATATTACCAAGGGGCAACATGTATATTGAAAATAGAAGGGGACCTAGGACGGATCCTTGTGGTGCTCCATATTTTACTGGTGATAAATGAGATGACGCCCCGTTTAAATAAACAAAATGGTAGCGATCGGACAGGTAGGATCTAAACCATCTTAGAACCTGCCCTTGAATACCTGTATAGTTTTGTAATCGATATATGAGTATGTCATGATCTACGGTGTCGAACGCAGCACTAAGATCAAGTAAAACTAGCAATGAGATGCAGCCTTGATCTGACACAAGAAGCAAGTCATTTGTAATTTTAAAAAGTGCAGTTTCTGTGCTATGATGGGGCATGAAACCTGACTGAAATTAATTTTTTTGTTCTTCTCTCTGTAAAAGTGGTTATTTTTTTAGAACTTTTCACTAAAAGATGAACCAGAAATGGTTCTTAAGACATCACTGTTGAAAAACCCCTTTAGAGCATTTGTTAAGAGTGTAAGCAAGTGACCACGGATGCACATATCTGATCAGTCGTGTGAATGGATCCTTATTTTGTGGAGAATGGTGTATTTTCTGCATTATATGCTCTGTTTGACCACTACCACTATCTAATAATTAACTTTGTTACTTTGCTACTAGTTTGACAAAGCCCATCCACAGCATTATGATGCTTATTACTGGCATTATCGTAGCGAATGAACTGAACACACTCTGTAATGGTAGCACTCTATTTTACAGTCCTGTTCTTTCATGTATGATGTACTTATTATAGTAATTACAATAACTTGGTAATGACTAAGTACTAACCCTGAACCTACCCCTAAACCTAACCCTACTCCATGTAGTTACCCTATATTACTAGTACTTTCTTGGGTGAGTACACTGTAAGTAAAATAAAGTGCAACCCCTGTTATCGTTAGTATTTGATCCGACTCTCTCTCATCGCATGAGTCTGTGGTTTCTGTCTTTGAGGAGGTGACATTCCTCATCAATCATTTTCTCCAGAGGAGCTGTGAGATGTGACAGTCAGCGCTGTGCTGCTGTTTCTTCAGGTGATGAATAATCCCCAGCGTGTGTCTCGCAGCTTTTGTGAAGGTGAGACTGTTTTTCTCTCTCTAAAGACCAATGAAATCTGTTTGTTCTTACACACACCTGTTCCAGGTCGGCCAGAGCCTCCTCTTTCTTTAAAAACAACAGATCACATTGTGTATTTTTCTGTCCCTGGGCTTGATTGAACAGATTTGTTTTTTATGAAGGTCACATTGAAACTGCATTAGGAACTTTTTGCCATCCTTTTATTTTGGCTACTCTTCAAATGCCCATTAGACTGAATTTCCCTAGTATGTTTATCTGTATTAAAAACTGTAATACAATTTGCATACACCACTGTAAAAAGTCATTCAAGGGTGTTGTCTGTAGGAATTTATTTTAAAAAGTATATTTATTCCAATAAATTGATTCCCTTTTCTTTTTGAATTAATTTAAGTTTTACATAAGTAAAAAGTGTGAATGTTTTTGTAACTTATAATTACCTATCAAAAAAATGATTTTACTGACCTTCACAATAAATTGCTACTACACAACTCTTTTTAAGTGTTTATATACAAAGTAAAACGTCACGACCCACCCACATGCTGCAGCAGAACAAAGAGATCATTGCCACCTGTACCGGACCAGTTGCGTATTTCTGTGGAGTTTTTGAGGGTCTTATACAACGTGTAACCGATGTAAGTAACTATTTACATTGCATAAAGTTAGGTTTTAGCCGAATGAACACGCAAAAATGACCGTGCGCTCTGAGAACGAGACTGGCTGCAGTTCCTCTAACGGCCACTGGTGTCAGTAACGGTTAGAAATTTCAGAACCTACGCAATGCTCCTTTAAGTTTGTCAGTTTTGCAGGCCCTGCATGAGGCCTCGTCTCTATGGTGATATGCGCGAGCAGTTAGCGGAGGCTCGCACTGCGGTGCCAGGCGAAAGTATAAACAAGGCTTTAGGCAGTCATTCATTATGTGGGTAAGAAGTTCTTTCATTCTGGCTCCTCAGTGGACGTCTTTTCAACATACACCTCTAGTGACAAAGACGTTGAAAAGACATCTTTTGGACTTAACTTTGCTTAGTGGGAATCATCTGATGATATAACTGTAAGAGTGGCATTTTCAGATACTTTTACTTAACCACACCTATGTGTTACCAGCTGAACCCCTCTCTCCTTTAAGGATTTAGGCCTTGGAGGTAACTTGTGTAAGTGATGTAGTCTAGCAGGTTTGTTGTGTCAAGTGAGACTGTACTGAAAGTTGTACTATGAAGCCAGTTCAACAGGCTAGGCTTTCTGTGCAGGAGCTGGCTCGACCAAACTTAAAACCTTTTGTGAACTTTTAATGTGTTATTTTATTAAAGGCTTTTGAAGATCGTTCTCTGTTGCCACTTATTGTTCTGTTTATGTCTCATACAGGGAAAAACAGAGAGCAGTGTCCACGAGGACTTGAAAATGAGCAATATGCAGATATATGTCTGCCGTGAACCAGATGCAGTGGGCATCATCATTGAGGGAATCCCAGTGCTTACTGATCTTGGAAATCTGGCCAGGGCATGTTGCTTGCATCTGGGGATGACATATGCTCTGAACGTGCAGTATCCACCACAACTCTGCAAAACATTTGAGGTGTTCCAAAGACTTTTTGTGGGACTTGACACACTGCACCCAAAACCTTCCTCTTGATTCATGACACTAAAAAACAATCTTCTGAGCTAGTTGGTCAAATGCCAGCCTCGCACTCATAAATGGCCATCTCATTGTGTTTTTCAGAGTTTTTCAGAAGATTGTTCTGAATGTTTAATTGTTAATTGGCTGCATTTCAGAAATTCTGTTATATAAACAAGCTGAAAGCTGTCAGTTATTCAGTTATTTCGTGTCAGATGTTGTGATCCAGCTTCCCTGTGTTTTATTTTAATGTCCTTGTAAGGATGTATGTAAGATTGTGTTTTTTTTTTTTTTTTTTATGTTTTCTTTGCTTCACCACTCTTGCTCGGTGGGCAGTTTAACTGAGAAAAATGTGGTAGTCAAGCACAGACTTTTTCAGTTCCTAGATAAGCCTCCATCTGCTAGGCACTTGAGCCCTTGACTCAGTTCTGTTATGTCAAATGCTGAGGTCAAAGGCCCTTTATTTGATTTCATTGTCAAATGTTTTAGTAGAATATTGCACAGATTGTACTTAAAACGTGTTCTTGTATTAGTTTGTTTTAATACATATGAAAATGATGTACTGTGCACTAAAGTCAGTCATTTTATGTAAATCGCTCAGGTCAAGAGTCACTGTATTTTAATGTCAGTGTTAAGAGTACACAGATTGCACTTTGAAGGTGTTCCATGCTGCACTTAAAGATGAGGTCAGAAATTTCTGTAATTTGTAATGTTAAAATGTTTACATTAACATTATTGTGTTACATTAACATTAAAATTGATTACAGAAAATTAGTTCACCCAATTGTTTGTAATAAACATTGGAATTGGAAATGAAAACCTCGCTTTCCTTATTTATTAAAGTTATGGCAATGCTAACCAATTATTTCAAGTGGATTGAAGAAATATTTTTTCTAAATTAATAAGAGTAAATGAATTAAAATCAAAAAGTTTAATCTTTTATTTTAAATGTTACTTATTTTAACTAAGTATGATTTGGTTAATATACTGCTCTTTGTCACATTGGTTAAACTCAAATGTTTTGCTTAATCTTGTAGACTCTACTTGATTTTTTAGCATACAGTAAAATACATAATACTGATTTTTACCAACTCAAAATACCAAGAAGTTCACTAAACTTACAAAAAGTAGTTGAAGTTGAATTTAAGTAACAGTTTTTACAGTGTGGGCACGAATGTAATGGAGTTGTCCAGATTATTTCATTTGGTTCACCTGTGAGTAGTTAATTAAGTCTTTATTCCCTCATTCACCTGTTTATAAAGTCGCCCCTTTCAGTTCCTGTCCTGGCTGGTTACTGATGTTATGCTTCATGACATTTGTGTTTGGTGTTGCTCTCTGCTCCTGGATTCTTCATTAAATTGATTAAAAGAGCTGTACGTTACAACATGCAAACAAAACTGGCTTTAGCAAGTCAATAAAGCTTTTCGGTTAGTTATTGTTAGCTGTAACATAAAATGTTTTATATAAAAATTAAAAAATGGCTGATGAATCATCATCATCAGTGATGCTCATTACTGAAGTAAATTACATCAGAGACTCAAATTAAGGATATACAGAAAGTCTACTAAAGCATTTATCTGCTGTGAAACAACTTTTTGAAACTGTCAGGACAGGATCAGCAAAAAATGGCTGCCCACCGCTCTCAGTGTGTGTTCATGGTGTGTGTGTGTGTGTGCGTGTTCACTTTGGATGGGATAATTGCAGTGCACAAATTCCGGGTATGGGTCACCATACACATGTCAAGTCACTTTCACTTTATAAACCGGTTCATGGGATGTTTTCCCAAAATACAGTGTTTGTGTGCGTATACATTCTGTCTGTTCTGTAGAGTATAATTCTTCCACAGTAACAATTGGAGTTGTGTCAGGAGAATTATCAGCAGTTGACACGTTGCTATGGGAATACAAACAATTTTACCTCTGTAGAGAAAGGGAAAAGGGAAATGTATTATCGACAGACAGCTATTAACTAAACCCAAAACCATCCACAGGAGCCAGTGTGTTAAAACTAGTACTGCAACATAAAGTTTTAATTTTTTTTTTGCATGTTACATGTTACATGTTTTTTTTTTTTTTTTGCAGGTGAAATTGTATCGGTTGCACGTCCAATCTTATTGTAGTTTGTAAGGCAGAATAATGTCTAACAATCACCAACAGTCTTCCTGATGGGGAAACCAAAATCAAATCACACTGTTTGAGTGGGTGTGTGATCAATAAGTGGAGTTTCTCATTACACTCTAGTATCAGATTCACATCAACATAGTTGTTGAATCCAGACACGTCTGGTAGCAGCTATCAGACCACATGGTCCGATTTCCATTAACAGCCACAAATAAATGGAATGCAATGCAACTTTTTTTTTTTTTCTCAGTGAGACTTGATAAAGACACCCATAAATTTTGTGGCTTTCAATCCATGTTTGTACAGCTGTAAGCTTTTTTTTTTAGATAGTTTTCTCTTAAATGTTGACTAAATAAAACTAGTGGATAAAATACACATTTAAAATATGCAGTCTTTATCTTCTAAGAAACATAACATGTTAATTCCATTAACTACAATTATATGTAATTTCAATCTAAACAGAGTGGACTAAAATGAATGAATGTGACATGACTGTCTAAAGGAACTTTATAGTCTAAAGACTAAAACTGTGCCTAAAACAAAAATATATTTAATTCCCAGAGAACTACAGTAACCTGTGTGTGCTGGTTTTGACATCCTCTCTTGAATCTGTACAGACGTACCATTCTTTAGGAAACCCTCCGGGGTTTGTGTTCATGCACTAACTCGCACCCTTCCCAAACAACAATCAGTTACACATACACACTCCACTCTTCACACTATACAGAGTCACATTGCTCAGTCACCCTAACTAGCATTCACAGCTTCACACTGGAAACAGACGTTAAAGTGACAGAGAAGTGGTTATTTGCTTACTATCTCTCTGAAGAGCTCTTTATGGAAGAGGTGTGTGTTTGTGTGTGTGTGAGAGAGAGAGAGAGAGAGAGAGAGAGAGAGATAGAGTGCAGTGTCCTGAGCAAATCATAAGAATAACCTGACTCTGAGGGAGTTTTAATTAGGACTAGTGGGAAAGGTGGGTGTCAGGGTCACCTATGCTTCTCTGGAAATGAGCTCACAGTCAACCTCAAACATACACTCTTCCAGGAAGACACTCTTCTCGATAAGAGAAAAGTTCATAACTCTAGTTAGGAGGAACGTTCATGTTCTTGGTTACATAAAATGGCACATTATCAACTGCACATTACATACTCACCCATTCCTGAACTTTGGTAAAATCTGATCTTAGTGGTCTGGTCTTAACAGTCTGATCTCACTGCCTTGGTCTTTTTGTATGATCCAAACACTGCATTCTTACTGGTCTGATATTACTGATCTAATCTCAGTGATCTGATATCACTTGCCATGGTCCTACAGGTCTGATCTCACTGATCTGATCCCACCGAAGTGGTCTTAATGCTGTGATCTTATCACTGTGGTCTAACTTATCTGATCTCAATGACCTGATTTGAAAGATCTGATCCCACCACCGTGGTCTTGTTTATCAGATCTCATGACTGTGGTCTTACTGGTCTGATCTCACTGATCTGATCCCACCGCAGTGGTCTTGTTTATCAGATCTTATCACTGTGGTCTTACAGGTCTGATCTCACTGATCTGATCCCACCGCAGTGGTCTTGTTTATCTGATCTCATCATTGTGGTCTTAATGGTCTGATCTCACTGATCTGATCCCACTGCCGTGGTCTTGTTTATAAGATCTCATCACTGTGGTCTTACTGATCTCATCTCACTGATCTGATCCCACCACAGTGGTCTTGTTTATTAGATCTCATCACTGTGGTCTTACAGGTCTGATCTCACTGATCTGATCCCACCGCAGTGGTCTTGTTTATCAGATCTCATCACTGTGGTCTTACAGGTCTGATCTCACTGATCTGATCCCACCGCAGTGGTCTTGTTTATCAGATCTCATCACTGTGGTCTTAATGGTCTGATCTCACTGATCTGATCCCACCACAGTGGTCTTGTTTATTAGATCTCATCACTGTGGTCTTACTGGTCTGATCTCACTGATCTGATCTCACCGCAGTGGTCTTGTTTATCAGATCTCATCACTGTGGTCTTACAGGTCTGATCTCACTGATCTGATCCCACCGCAGTGGTCTTGTTTATCAGATCTCATCACTGTGGTCTTACTGATCTCATTTTACTAATCTGATCCCATCGCAGTGGTCTTGTTTATCAGATCTCATTACTGTGGTCTTTCTGGTCTGATCTCACTGATCTGATCCCACCGCCGTGGTCTTGTTTGTCAGATCTCATCACTGTGGTCTTAATGGTCTGATCTCACTGATCTGATCCCATCGCCATGGTCTTGTTTGTCAGATCTCATCACTGTGGTCTTACTGGTCTGAATTGCTGACATAATCTCAATGATCTCATTCCACTGCATTGGACGTACTGGTCTGATTATTAATTTACTTGTTTTCTTATCCCATTCCTGTGGTCTGATATCACAGCTGTGGTCTTATTAGTCTAATCTTAGAACTGTGGTCAAAATGGTTTGATCTTACTACTCTGGTCTTACTGGTCTCATCTCACTGAGCTGATCACAGTGGTCAGATCTCACTGCTGTTGTCTTGTTGGTTTCAACTCACTTCTGTGGTTTCATTAATCAGGTTTTACAGATGTTATCATAATGTTTTATACTTCTGTCTTACTGGTTTGATCTCACCACTGTAATATCACTTATTTCATTAGTCGTTGCTGTGGTGTTTAAGGTCTGATCTTACTGTTGTGCTCTGATTCTACTGGTCTGATCTCTCTGTGGTGGTCTTGTTGGTTTATTCTCACTATTGCGGTCTTGTTTTACTGGTCACATATCTGTGATCTTAATGGTTTGGTCTTAACAGCCAGATGTTAGTGGTCTGATCTAACTGAACTGGTGTAAGTGGTCTGACCTAACCGATCTGATGTAATTGGTTTGATCTCACTGTTGTGGTCTTATTTGTCTGATCTCACAGCTTTGATAATAATGGTTGGATCTAATTACTCTGGTCTGACTGGACTTACCTAACTACTGTAATCTCATCACATTTCAAAGGTCTGGTCAATTTGTATTTGATGCATTGCAGGTTTAAATAAACTGTAGAGACCACTGACACCACTGGTCTCTGTGATCTACTTATGAAGCTTTTCCACTGCATGGTACTTGCTCGGTATGGTTCACTTTTGGGAGGTTTTCCACTGGGAACAGTACCTGGTACCTGGTACCTGGTACTTTTTTAGTACCACCTCGGTTGAGGTACCAAGTGAACCGTACCATTACCAAAACGTGACGTGTAAACTCTGCTGATCACAGACAGGCCGGAGAGAATCGTCACTACTTCCATTGCTGAATTTATGACACAAACATAACAGAACCGCTAGATTTAAATCAGCACAACTAAAGAATAGAATAGTATAGACTATTGTTTAAGTGTATCATCTATCATAGTGTTTTCTTGTTTGAATGACACAATGTTAAATGACACAGAGGTTGTTTATTGTAAGCAGGTTAATAGAAGTTATGTGAGATCTGCCCTTACGGGATAAATCTAAGTTAATTAGCTATTTGTCTTTTCCAAAGTGACTTAGAGTACAATTATTATGGGGACAGTCCCACTGGAGCAACCTGAGGTTAAGTGCCTGGATCAAGGACAGAATGGCAGCAGGGAAACTTGGTTACTCTTGAGGTCATGAAACGTCCCTTCAAGGATTTAAACCCACAACCTTTTGGGTTACTAGCCCAGATCTTTAACCATCAGACAGATAACTTACTCTCCCTCTTCAAAGGTCATACTCCTTCTGGTAGGGCACATATTCACTTGTCAGAACAATTACTCCTCTTCTTGTGACATGCTGTCCTTTGGCGAAGAACATTTCCATTTCTAGAGTGCGTCTCCTGTTAAGGGAATATGTGTGCATTTTTCTTTTCAGAGGACTTATCATTTCCTTAACGGGAAAGAAAAAAATCTTTAGGGGACACATTGTGCTTTTAAGTTGCTCAGACGGGAAATAGTTTCATGTTTAATTTCACACTACCAAGTCCACAAATTTGTTCGCAGAGACACCAGGCTGCCCGGAAGAACAAGAGCACAATATCTCTCCAGCTTCAATTTTTTAAACGATTCTCCATGAACATCTTTGGGGGGGGGGGGGGGGGGCAGCTTTTGCAAACACAAGCTATATTTTGTCATTCTAGAATATGGATTGCCTACTAAAGTGATGGCACCCATTTCCTGTTTGTGACCCAGAAGCAGGTTACAGTCTTTCTTTCTAGCCCTGGCTCTGTCTTTCTCTAGTAATTGTCTCTAGTTACAGTAAATATTTCATCAGGCATCAGCCAGAACATCGTGCAGGAAAAATGACCAACACAAGAACCTTGTATGAAATATGCAGGGAGTAATTTCCTATTTATGAATCACTGTCTGTCATTGCTTTTCCATTCTGTCTCAACCGCAGAATTTATTTCTGTGGGAAATGGGGGTTTGCACACACACACACACACACACACACACACACACACACACACACACACACACACACACTTATCTCTAATTTTAGGAGCCAATTACCCAAGGACGCACAAGTGGAATGTGTGTGAACGTGTATAGTAAAAAGGTCAGAAAGCAAATTGAAGGCTGTTATGGGATTGGCAGCATTTGCATACGCTGAAAAGTCAGCGATATATTTTTCAGAGATTAAAATGTGAATGGGATATTAAAATATCTCTCCAGGAAAGTTCTTTGCAAATTTATGTCACAGACATTAAACTGCATTGACAAAGCAACTTGTGTGATGTTTTTGCTGTATAGAAGAGAGTGTAAATGGGAAGTTAGTTCAAACGACTTGTATTGTAAAAATAATATATATATATACACATATACATATATAAATATATATATATAAAGTTTGCTATTTGTACAGAAACAAATGATAAAAAATGCAACAGTAAAATCTAGCTGTTTAACTGTAATTTTCTTTTACCACATGAAAAACTTAATGATTTAATGTTGCTATGTCATTTTACTGTAAAATAGTATAAATCTTTCTTTCTTTCTTTCTTATTGCATTTATTTATTTTGATGTAGTTCAAGTAGATAACATTTTATTAAATATATGGTTATGGATTTGACATGACATTGACATGATTTGATTGACAAATATGCCATCCCTCAAAAAAAAAAAAAAAAACATGTTCAGATTGCTTATTAAAGCATACTGTTGTCTGAATAATATTCTCTAATCACCCATCTGGTAAAGAATATATAGAAAATTTCTTCATATTTAAATACAGAATTGTTGTTTAAAGCTGCATTACTTAAGTTTAACTTCAGAAGAGAATGTGTAGCATAGATCAAGGTTTAATACGGTAAATAAAACAATGCCATTCAGTTTTGACACACAGACACACACAAAAAATGCATGTTAATAGTGTTTCTTTTTACAGAAGTACTGTTTGTTGTCCTGTATTTGGACACTTCACACACAAATGAAAATACATGAGACCTTAGGCAGAAT
This sequence comes from Carassius carassius, assembly GCF_963082965.1. Classification (NCBI taxonomy): domain Eukaryota; kingdom Metazoa; phylum Chordata; class Actinopteri; order Cypriniformes; family Cyprinidae; genus Carassius; species Carassius carassius. The sequence goes on along the minus strand of NC_081757.1, from coordinate 43,361,908 downwards.
GTTCAGGTTTCTGTCCTGCATGCAAGCAAAGCAGATAGTAATGAATATTGTCAAGCTCCAAAGAGCTACATTAAAGTGCACAAATATCGCAAGTTTTCAGAAAGCATACAGGGGCTTTTTTTGGGGAGAAATGCTTCTAAAGGCTCCATTTATTGAAAACAAGCCTGAAAAGCGAGACATTGCGCCTGACGTCTAATTTGGTTTCACAAAAGAAAGAACATAATACCAAAACGACATGAAGTGAGGGAATATTCCTGCTGGACTCTTTCTTCAAGCCACATTTAAATCTGTGAAGGTCGTCACATTTATATTATTCTTTGAAGCCCTGCTTCCAGTAAGACCATCTCTTGTTTTGAAATGAATACTCTTCATATTTTTGCATAATCTCACAATGTACTGCCAAATGCAAAGCAAGCAAACATCAAAGCGTCCGGCAAAGAAACACTTGTATAATGGAAAAAGTTGAACATTGAACAGAGAGAATTAAGAGTATGCAAAGGTCGCTGTATCATTTTTCTTTCTCTCTCTCTCTCTCTCTCTCTCTCTCTGTTTCATTAATCCATTTCATTGGTCCCACATATAATACATTTTCACAAGTACATATATTTCATGAAGTCTGAAAAAAAAATTTAAATAAATAAATTCTGCATGCATTACAATCAAAATAAAATTGCAGAAATTGTATTTAAAGCAATATATATATATATATATATATATATATATATATATATATATGTATATGCAAAAAAGTCCAAATACTATATTTACTAAAAATAAATTCATATAAAATTCTGAAAAAATGTTTTTTATTGTTATTATTACATTTGTTGGCCATGCATGTTATTACAGGAAATTTGAAGGCATTTTGACACATTGTTTCCAACACTTATACTCTAATATGCCTCATCCGTTTAACTGAATTTATTTTCTGCATATTAAACCCTGTTGAGGAATCAAACACAGGACTGAATAAATGAAGATAGAGGCGGATCATGAAAAAAAACTCAGCAAATAGGTTTAATTAACAGTAGGAGGCAAAACTCTCCCTCTTCACTTCTAAGCTTGAAAATGACTTAATTACTTCCTGTTGCGACATTAGCAACATTAGAAACACAGATCCCCTGTGATTAGCTAATTAACATCAGATTTTGGGACTCAATAATTGATGACAAAGTAGAGCTGACTTTTCTTTTTATTTTATTTATTTATTTATTTTTTTTTGCTTTTTTTTTTGTATTTTAAATGAATTTTGTGAATGGTTTTTAAAGACAGACCCAGAGGAGTTTGAATGCCAGTATATTTAAACAGTATTTCTATCCACATTGTTCAGTTCGACGTGCTGCTTAATTCCATGTGTTCAATTTCTATATTGAACACATGGCATCGATGTCGAGGCTTGTATCAAATCTCCATGATCACGTGACCAATGATGTTTTAGAAAAATTTAGAAAATATTAATCTTTAAATAATAACATTTATTTTTATAATACATATTTATTGTTATTTATTGAAATCTAAAAACTCTTAAACCTACATTCCATGACATATATATATATATATATATATATATATATATATATATATATATATATATATATATATATATATATATATATATATATATATATATTATAATGTGTTTCCAAGATATGGCTCAAACTACTTCTACAATTTAAATTAATTAGATTGTTGCATGTTTTATCAATTGTCAAGTACAAACATCATTGTATATATACACACACACACACACACACACACACACACACAAAGCACTACAAAAGTGATTATTTTAATTAGTATATTTGTCTTTACCGCCCCAAAGGAAGATGTTATAGGCCACATTTGAAAGAAAATTTCAATGCCCTGAAATGCAAATTAAACAAATCAATAAACACTGAAAGTGTCAGAGGAATAAGTTGTGAAAGCGCCGTCTTGCATCACTTTCCCCAGACTCGACACAGCTCTGGTGTGAACATATATTTAATCGAGTGTTGATTTGTTTCATCGTGTACATTAAGGGACATTTATGTACACAATCTTGAGAGGTATGCATCTATTTTTGAATCCATTTTGGTTGTTGTTGTTGAGTTTAAGCGATGCACAGCACACATATATCACAACAGCCAATATATTTTAAGAGCATACAGTACATAACCTGTGCCCTACATTATGAAAATCAGTTCCTGTTATGAAGAAAGCCATTATAGTTGCTGAACACAAAGGTGATAAACCTGGTAAAACAAAGTTGTGTCATAAATGCTGTAGATGTATTATGTTTAGAAGAGGTCAAGGGCATCATGGGAGGAAAGCTGATCCTAATGTGTACGTAATGTCATGTTGTAGTGTGACACCAAATATCATAACAACTAATTTTTCTTATATGTCTATTTGGAATTAGTTTTTAATATATTTTTAAACAGCACTATATTTTCCATTTGGTTTGTGGTGCTTTACAAATACTATTATTACCTTATTATGTGATCCAAATCCATATTAGACTTCAGTTAGAAGTTTCTATCTGTCATCTTCATCATCTTTATAGTTTTTGTTAACTTTTATTTTAGTTAAACTTAAGGAAAGTTAAGAAATATTGACCTAAGCATGTAATTGTAATAATAATAATAATAATAATAATAATAAAGTATATTGTATTTTATTTCAGTTATACATATAAACTTTTTTTTTTGCAACCTCATTTATAACTCTTGCCAAAACAATTGAACACTTGAAAAGTTTAGTATGCGAGTATGCATATATTTCACTGACACTAGTAATTATATCAATACTGCATATTATAAGATGCCAAGTTGCTGCAGTTATTTATTGGACAGGAAAGTCACTATATTAAAGACTAAATGATATATCAAAACGTCGTCTGTGGGCTTGCTTTGAAGTTACAGAGACGTTACTAAGTGCATTTTCTAGAGTGACAGCCTTCTAGCTTTGATATTATAAGTCTGTCATGAAGTCTTAGTTTGAGTATAGCAGACGCTGTGGCTGAATATCACACTGCTGCAGATTTCACACTAGTCTGAAGGTAATTTTAAGGCAAACTGCTGATGCAAAAGCTGTTACAAAGAATAGAGAGCAAAATGATGCATCTTTAATCCAAAATACCTCATTCTGGCCATTGTAAGGGAGCTTCACAGGGATTTTTTTGTTGAAAAGGCAATGCCATAATGCACTGTGATGAGTTCAGTGAAGAAATTAATGCGACGGCAGATAGATTTGAGGAAATCATTGTAACACTGGTTTGTGAATGAATCCGATTAAAAATAAATCGATTGACAGTTCTAGTAAAACACAAAGCAGGTCTCTGCGTGATCCTGTGTGATCTTCCTGTTAGAGTAATTTCTATGTAAATCTGCATCACTGATGTCACCTTTCCCAGGAAAAGTGCAATTTCACACGCTTGCACGACGCAGATGGGCGCACACAGATCTGAAAAGATTAATATCTCCAACAGTTTCTGTGCGAAAATCACATGTATCTCACATATTTGTTTAGAACTGTTTTGGCTTGTAGACAGTGCTTGATCTGTGCAGATTTCTCTCCTGATTCAGGACAGACCACTTTTCACTGGAGGAAGCATTAATATGGAAAGAGGACAGACGACAGCGGAGCACATGGCAAGCAAACATCAGCACAAGCCATGTGCTCCAACAAGAACATGATCATGGATGTCAGGTTCCCGACATGAAAACCACAACCGAAGCAGACTGATGTGTCAGGATCCAGACGTGCTCAAAACACAGACAGGAGAGAGACACAGCTCAGAGACTCACTGAATCTTCACGTTCACATATAGACCGTATGAGAACAGGTGTTAGGATCCTGTCACCAATCTATAAACATGAGCAACTGCAGAAACAGCTTCCTGACATCTGTGTGCTCGGACGGGAACACCTAAAACAGCAGACAGAAACATGGACAAAAGCTACGCTTGCAGAGCAGAGACTGAGTTCTGTGACACTCTCTTTCATCTCAAATATTAGAGTGATTTCAAGCTACTTCAACTTAATATGTCATATTGGCAGAGGTGGGTAGAGTACCCAAAAACTGTACTCAAGTAAAAGTAAAAGTACTTCTAGAAATATTTACTCAAGTAAAAGTAAAAGTACTAGTCTTGAATAGTTACTTGAGTAAGAGTAAAAGAGTATCGGATAAAAAATCTACTCAAGTAGTTAGTTAATAGTTACTTTGGGTCATATATACTGAGCCTATTTTTATTTAGATATATAGATATAATGTATGTAATGTATGTGTGCGTGTATAAACGTATATATTTCATCAGCCTTTACTCCAATTTATGTAATTTATTATAAAACCCTGTCTGTTTACTTAAGTAACAGATATAGGTGTCATGCCACAACATATTTTTAATACGACTGACCTTATATTAAATGTGAATTTAACATTGAAAGTTAATGTGATATAAATATTGCTACTAATCTTTCATTGTTCAGAAATAGAGCAAATAACATTTACATTATTAAAGATCATTTTCACTGACAGTCTAGATTTCAATCACTCTCAGAAACTCCCATTAAAATCACTGAAACTGTTAACACTGTGAAATCAATATCTTAATTAAAGATTCGTACACACATCTGCACTTTGTTGTTTCTGACGAGAGAATTCGCCAGAAAGAGGTATTCAGTCAGCGAGCGAGTGAAGGAAGCACCGGCATTTTAGCGATGACTCATCTGAACGCCTCTGATTGGCCAATGCTTTAATAAGCTCAAAAGAATCATGTGTGATTGGTTATAATGCGCAGCGCTGTAAAAACGCATCTATCTCTGGCTCAGCGCCAGCAAGCGATCACAGATCTGAATTTAGCAGCTGATGATATGACTTGCTGAACGTACTCGCACCGGTGTGATTGTATTAAAATTAATAAAATCTTAATCGGCTATTTTTTGTCTTTTGGAAGCTGCATTCAACTTGACTCCCCTCTGTTATAAGCCTCACACGTACAACAAACTAATGTCACAGTGGTATCGTGTACTGTAATCGAATGTAGCCCAAGTTATTACCTGTTAACAGAAGACAGCACACGCGGTGTTCATCTAATAAGGATCTCCATCGCTAGCAAATAATAGCCTTTGCAGATTTCAATTCAGTGCAGTTCCATAGCCACGTTTTCAACGCTGCTGATGTTAAACGTTACAACTCTGAGTGAACCGCTTCAGATGCTCAGCGCGTGCGGCAGGGAACTGAACGACTCATTCAAACTGATTCATGAACCAATTCACTCGTTTGCCAATTGGTTTGATCAAGCCTTTGAACAGAATTGACTCAAAAGAATGAATCATTCGCGAATGGGCATCGCTCATTGCCCAGAGAAAAGTAGACGGCGCGTTTGGAATAAACTGAAGCATTTATAACATTTATTGCATTAAGATAAAGTAACGAGAGGAGCGTCGCCCACAGTAACGAAGTAAAAGTACAGATTTTTCCCCAAAAATTTACTCAAGTAAAAGTATAAAGTACCCATCTTTAAATATACTCTGAAAAGTATTAGTTACCCCAAAAAATTAAGTAAATGTAACGAAGTAAATGTAACTCGTTACTACCCACCTCTGCATATTGGTGTATTTAACTTTATATTTAGCATATAAAAAACTGTATTTGTAGATAATATAATATTCATGAAATAAAAGGCCACTTAAGTGACTTAAAGAGAAAGACTTTCATGGCTGCTTAAGTATACTTTTAAAAAAGTGTAAATAATGTAAAATTAAAAGTTTTACTTTAAAGTACATTTTAAATCATTGTTTTAATAATATTTTGTCGTGTTTTATAGAAGTACTGTACCGTTTTATTTTAAACTGACTAAATTGCAACTTCAGTATTATAAGTATATCTATCCACAAGACATGCAAGTTTCAATAGAAATAAAGTATATTTTAATTTATCATAAACACTTGTCAGTACATTCAGCAGTCCTGTAACCATATTTCATTGATAATAGTAATTATGGCATTACATATGATAGCATGCTAATTACATAGCATTTAACTTTAAAGTTCAGCTAATCGCATTTTATATAAATTTTAATATTTCCATTTAATTGCAAAAATGTCTGAAAAACATTACAATCAGTTCACTTTTAAAGTATGTTAATTCCATAAGTACTCTTTTTAAATGTACACATAATTTTCACAAGCATATTCATAGTTATTCGTGTGTTTATCTTGCATTGGTATTTCAGATGTTGTCTCTGAGTTGATTGGGTGTTTCAGTGCTAATGAGATCCTGTAAGTCACCAGGCTCATCTCAGTAGAAACTCAATGCACTGGATTTCTGGACGTCTCTTTGTCCATCTGAAGCCGAACCTGAGGCCTCGAGCATGAATCCGTGATGAAATGCAATAAGAAAGATTAAAGTTACTCTGTTTTGAGTGAGAAAAGGTGATGCCCGGATGAGCGAGTCTGAGCGAGCTGCCAGTTCTCCGTCATCAGAAGTCAAAACGGACCGTAATTGGTTCGATGTTTGTGTAGAGCGGCCGAGTGGCACTCCACTTTTTCATCTTTCTCTCTTTCATCTGAGGAGCAGATGGCAGAAGATTTAGGCGCTTTGAAAATCGAAGATTGCAAGCCAGCGTGAGGTTGCACTTGGGAAAGCGATTTGGACTTTAAAGTTTGTGGGGAGTCTGAAGTTACTAGCGTTCTGTTTGTGCTAATTTGCTCTTTAGTGGAGGAGAACATTCAGATAGCAGCCCCTCCACCACGGCCTGAATACGGCAGAAATTATTCATTCGCTCTTCTGAAGGAGCGCTGAAAGGAAAGAGGCCTTCCATGAGATGTTTCCATCACCGTATCTGCAATAACAGTGCATGAGCCATTCAGAACACTAGAGAGAGCGTCCTGGACTGGGTCTTGAGTTTGGAGGACACTTCAGTGAACCTGTAGATGCTCACACCACCTTAAAATCAAAATCCTCAGTGTGTTTAAATATTCTCGCAGTGAGAACTTCACATTAGGGCTGGGTGATGAGGCCAACATGTACTTTTAATGAGGAGAGAAATACTGTTTGTTAGACATTGGGAATGAATGTAAACAGAACTTGTTTTTTTTTCATGAATAAACTCCACAGCATAAGATTTTAATTGCCATGAAAAATACATTTTCCCTTTTTTATATGGTTCATAATTCAGTACAAATGTTTTATAAAAGTTGTGTCTAATGAAATGAATGAATAAAACTTTAACAGTTTGATCAATCTTTTAAAATGTAATCACATGAAATGAATTTACAACAAAACATTGTATTTTTATAGTCAAGCAAGATGATTCACAACAGAACTGTGTAAATAAATTACAAATTTATTGGTTGCATGATATTCCTTAAATTTTCTAAACATTACTTTGAGAATTGTTTTTAAGTACACAGTGGTAATAGTTTTTGGTCATCATTTCTTCAAGTTAAACCAGACTTTTATTTTGACAAGTTGTTTGTCTTTCAGTTTTACTTTTAGTCTCAGTGTGTATTTGATGGTACTTTTTTTCTCAAATGAAATGATGTAAAGCTTCTAAAGTGACTCTCAGAGAAGCTCTGGACATGAAGTGTGTGTGTTCATGTCCTCATATATTGAGATGCACACACTGAAAACACAGCGAGCGACGAGCATCTCATGAGTTTGAGTTTGTGTATCAGACGAAACCATGCCTTTCATTCACACAGAGACTTACAGAGCATATGTACAGCCTATGAACAAATGTAAACAATCAAAATATAACTCACTAAAGTGTGTAAAGAGTTAATAATCTAGTCCTAATTAAGTCAATATAAACAGCATATCAAAAATGTATGATTTTGAAATGCACAAGTTAATTTACATTTACAAAATGATTTACAAATGCAAAACATGATTGATAAGCCCCAGGTGTGTTCAAATGTTTGAATATTTTTACATTCACAATTGATTAATGGATCTGCATTTGCAATACATCACGTATTTGTTTGTCTCTGTGTCTTTTATTTTACTTTTTACTCCTGACTTTGCTCTCAGGTTTCCATTTCCATGCAAAAATACAGATATAATATACATGTATATGGCCAGTATATATGCCCATTTACTGTATGGATGTGTTTTCACACACTAAAGCTTAAAAGTTCAAGATTTAAATGTTTTGAACATTTAAAGTGTCTTCTGCTCATCATTTGAACAAAATTACAGTAAAACAGTACAATCCTGAAATACTATTGCAATTTAAAATAACAGTTTTCTGTGATAGATTTTGAAATGTAATTTATGTCTTTCATGCAAAGTATCAGTTTAATCTGTTTTTAATGTGTTTATCATTAAAATCTCTCAGATCTCTCAGGGTTATGAAACTAGCTGAATATGCATAAAGTAATGGGTTAATAAATAATGCCTACATTATAATCAATCACTTCAGCATTGTTATTGTGTCACACCCTTAGATGATACAATGTAAATTTTGATTATTAAAAGTACACAGACCATGGCTTTAATAATACTTTAATAATACTGAATAAAAAGACCAGCAAGAAACAACAGAGCAGATACAAATAACATCACACAGCAATCTGATGAAATTATATCTCATACACACTGATCAGATCATTCACAAACAATACACTACACAATAATGCAGTTTAATCAAGACAAAATCATTTCCCTAGAAAATTTTTTCTATTAAAAAAAGTTATAGCTCACCAGTTTTTAATCAAATATTGCTCAACTCTATAGCTGTGACTGAAATTGCATACAGTTAACTCTATGTCTTACGCAGAAGTCAGTGTGGACTCAGAAATCAGGCTGCAAGCGGACTGAGCTTATAACGAACATTACGTCACACAGATTAAAATGTTACAGTTCTACCAGAAAGACTCGGGAGATAAAATTATGTACGAAGCATACATTTATTGACAACTCAGCAAGCATTATTATAAATTTCTTTGGCGGAAGGCCTCGTCCATAGTTCGTAATCCGAGGGTAGCGGACCTGCATTTCCTGCCTGAAGACGAAGGCAGGGGCGCAGCCGACCCCCAAAAATAGGTGGATTATGAAACCACCAGACGGGGCCAGCCTTCCCCCTAAACAAATAAGTAGATAAAAGTATACACACCAGTTGTGAATCCTAAGGTTCCTGGAAGATATAAAGAGAGAGTTAACATGATCAGTATGATAAACGTTAGATTAAACCTCATATGCCTATGTTTAAATGAATTATATATATATATATATATATATATATATATATATATATATATATATATATATATATATATAATTAGCCACATTAGCCAGACTTAAGCAGCCTCGAAAGATCATGCAGGAATAGCCACGATAGGCCAGACGTAGATAGGCCTCGATAGACCACACGAATAAAGCCACGATAGGCCAGACATAAACAAGCCTCGATAGACCATACAGAAATAGCCACGATAGGCCAGACATATACAGGCCTCGATAGACCATACAGAAATAGCCACGATAGGCCACACATAGACAGGCCTCGATAGACCGTACAGGAATAGCCACGATAGGCCACACAAAGACAGGCCTCGATAGACCATACGGATATAGCCACGATAGGCGGACATAGACGGGCCACGATAGACCGTACGGGAATACCCACGATAGGCCACACATAGACAGGCCTCGATAGACCGTACAGGAATAGCCACAATAGGCCACACATAGACCATACGGATATAGCCACGAGAGGCGGACATAGAAAGGCCTCGATATTTTTTATATAAACCGCCAGTAACACCACCACCAGTGATTTCATGAATTCACCTGATTTGTTACTGGAGAGCTTGCTGAGCTTCGAGAATGGTTTTTGAATCAGGTCTGATGTATGATTCGAACGCTGAGGAAGACCATCTGCCCATGATCTTAATAGCTGATGTAGAGATTCCTCGTTCAGCTGCTGTAGTAGCTGCCCCAATTCTGAATGAATGGCCGGTATAGAGAGTGGGGGATAGACTGCAGCTTTTGAGAACAGTGGTTAAGTGTGTTCTAAAACAGGCCTTGGAAAGGGGTGCTCCATTAGGTAAAATAAAGAGCGGTGCATTTTTAAAAGTTCTAGGCCGGATTTTAAGAAATTTCACCATGGCTGAGAAGGGACAGAAATTATTATTGATTTTTGAAATTGTTAAGGTAACACCAGAACCTTGCGCATCGGGTTTTGAGTGCTTAAGGAAGAGTGTGAAGAATTTAGGTCTGAATCGTAGATCTGAAAAGTAAATGCCGCGAGCAGGATCAAATTTATTAGTTTCTGAAGTGAATTCCCCTGGACGCATAAACCCGTAGAAGGCAGATAAAAACACTGCCTCGAGAAGAATATTGAGGTACGTAGAAAGAAGGCCATAGCGGATGGAAGTAATTAATCTTTGCAATATAGGCAGGGTAAGAGGCAGACGTTTGTCTTTAATTTTGTTGGAAGATTTAGCTAACCCCTTAAGTAGTAATCGAACGGAATATTCAGAAAAAAGGCTTTGAAAATTAGGATTATAAAATTTAGTGTAGAATTGGATGCCGGCGAGGAGTCTGCGAATAGAAGAAATTTTAAGATTGCGATTTTTAAAATTAAGACGAGAAAGAAGCAAACGGTCGAAATTAGAATAGGAAAAACAGAAATTTGGAAGGAAAAACAAAACATTAGAAAAGCGGACCATGCAGACGTGTAGGCTTTGAGGGTAGAGGGAGCGACGCCTTTAGAAATTAAATTTCTAGCTGACGTAAGCAGGTCGTTTAGTTTAGTAATATGTCTGCTAACGGAGGGCAGATTGAACGATCTGGGTTGGCTGAGGGGCACAGCTGCCTGAAAGTCTGAAATCGAAATCGAGAGAGCGCATCAGCAATAACATTGGAGTGACCGGGTATGTGTTCAGCTTTGATAATAAAGTTGAAAACAAAAGATTGCCAAATTAATCGTCTCAGAAAAGGCATGATCATATGGCAAGAAGATCTACCTTTATTAATGAGGGCGACTGTGGCTTCGTTATCGTAGAGCATCAAGATACGTTTACGTTACCATTCTGGGCCCCAGATGACGCTGGCGACGGCTATAGGATATATCTCGTAAAACGATCTGTTTAATCTCGTAAAGTCGGAAGCGGTTTTGGGGAAGTCGTTGGGTCATTTTTCAGCAAACCATTGCCCTTGGAAGAACCCCCCGAACCGATGGAAGGGGTTGCCTCAGTGAATAATTGGAGTTGGAGCGATGATTCAAAATCGTCGTTGTAGAAAAAAGAAATACCGTTCCAATCGTTAAGCAGTCTTTTCCAGAATTTAATGTCAGATAAACAGCCTTCGTCTAGTTGGATCTGATCGCTTAGTTTTTCCACGGAATGTGCCAGAGTTAACAATCGTGAAATGAAAGCCCTGCCTTGAGGAATGATTCTCATAGCGAAATTTAGGTTTCCGAGTAGCGAAAGCAAATCGCGCTTTGATATGGAATGTAGGGAGGGGAAAGATTCCAAAAAAAACCTGATTCTTGCAAGTTTTGGGGGGGAAGAGAAGCTTGCTTTAGCACTGAATCTAGGGAAATCCCCAGAAATTCTAATGAAGTAGAGGGTCCCAAAGTTTTCTCAGCGGAAAGGGGGATGCCGACGTCGCTAAAAATATTATTGAGAATGTCCAAGACTGCAGATTGAGAAGACGGATAATCGATCAACAGAAAATCGTCGAGCAAATGTAAAATGAAAGGGAGCTTGCAGACGTTCAGCAAAATCCAGCATATCGCTTCAGAGAGGCTCTTAAAAATGTGAGGGTTACTTCTACACCCAAATGTAAGCCTAACAGCAAAATAGAATTTAGAATTCCATTTAACACCAAAAAGTGGCCAGTCAGAGGGATGGATTGGCATAGTTTTAAAAGCATCTGTGATTATCAGCTTTAGCTAACCAAGCACCTTGACCGGCTACCTTGATTAAATGAATGGCATTGTCGACCGAGGCGTAATGTAATGTCAATGTCAATGTCACCTTTATTTATATAGCGCTTTAAACAAAATACATTGCGTCAAAGCAACTGAACAACATTCATTAGGAAAACAGTGTCAATACTGCAAAAATGATAGTTAAAGGCAGTTCATCATTGGATTCAGTGATGTCATCTCTGTTCAGTTAAAAAGTGTCTGTGCATTTATTTGCAATCAAGTCAACGATATCGCTGTAGATGAAGTGTCCCCAACTAAGCAAGCCAGAGGCGACAGCGGCAAGGAACCGAAACTCCATCGGTGACAGAATGGAGAAAAAAACCTTGGGAGAAACCAGGCTCAGTTGGGGGGCCAGTTCTCCTCTGACCAGACGAAACCAGTAGTTCAATTCCAGGCTGCAGCAAAGTCAGATTGTGCAGAAGAATCATCTGTTTCCTGTGGTCTTGTCCTGGTGCTCCTCTGAGACAAGGTCTTTACAGGGGATCTGTATCTGGGGCTCTAGTTGTCCTGGTCTCCACTGTCTTTCAGGGATGTAGAGGTCCTTTCTAGGTGCTGATCCACCATCTGGTCTGGATACGTACTGGATCCGGGTGACTGCAGTGACCCTCTGATCTGGACACAGACTGGATCTGGTGGCCACGGTGACCTCGGAACAAGAGAGAAACAGACAAATATTAGCGTAGATGCCATTCTTCTAATGATGTAGCAAGTACAAAGGGTGTTATGGGAAGTGTTTCCGGTTCCGGTTTACCTAATTAATGCAGCCTAAAAATCCTTTAACGGATTTGGATAATAAAAGCATATTAGTATGTTATGTGTATGCCAGGTTAAAGAGATGGGTCTTTAATCTAGATTTAAACTGCAAGAGTGTGTCTGCCTCCCGAACAATGTTAGGTAGGTTATTCCAGAGTTTGGGCGCCAAATAGGAAAAGGATCTGCCGCCTGCAGTTGATTTTGATATTCTAGGTATTATCAAATTGCCTGAGTTTTGAGAACGTAGCGGACGTAGAGGATTGATAGGGAGCCAGTGCAGTGTTGACAGGACCGGGCTAATATGGTCATACTTCCTGGTTCTAGTAAGAACTCTTGCTGCTGCATTTTAGACTAGCTGTAGTTTGTTTACTAAGCGTGCAGAACAACCACCCAATAAAGCATTACAATAATCTAACCTTGAGGTCATAAATGCATGGATTAACATTTCTGCATTTGACATTGAGAGCATAGGCCGTAATTTAGATATATTTTTGAGATGGAAAAATGCAGTTTTACAAATGCTAGAAACGTGGCTTTCTAAGGAAAGATTGAGATCAAATAGCACACCTAGGTTTCTAACTGATGACGAAGAATTGACAGAGCAACCATCAAGTCTTAGACAGTGTTCTAGGTTATTACAAGCAGAGTTTTTAGGTCCTATAATTAACACCTCTGTTTTTTCAGAATTTAGCAGTAAGAAATTACTCGTCATTCAGTTTTTTATATCGACTATGCAATCCATTAGTTTTTCAAATTGGTGTGTTTCACCGGGCTGCGAAGAAATATAGAGCTGAGTATCATCAGCATAACAGTGAAAGCTAACACCATGTTTCCAATGTAAAGAGAAAGGTGCTAAAGGTATGCAGTCGTTCATCCTCGCTGTGTAGGCAGAATGAGGGGAAGACATATCAAAAATAAGAAGTTTTTACCAGAGTATTTCCATGTTGCGACACCGATGGAATTAATGCGAAAAGGCGAAAAAGGAGGGGAATAAAAAAGGGCCAATGACGTAACCTTTATTTACCTCTTTCTCTAGCAGATTAGAAACCAGATCTGGTTCAGTAATAGCTGATTGCAGATTTTTAGCTATGAAAGAGGTGGTGAGATTGGAAAGGATGCCCATCCGAAACCCTTTAGACAGACCGGTGATTAGATAATCGACAAAAGTCAGATCGGGGTGAGAAGAGAGGTAGCTAGAAATATTAGAAACATTAATGGGAGTAGATGGGTGGCTTTTCAGAATTTTCTCCGAATTGGGGCTTTTCCTCGGATTGGAGGTTTGTACCGGCGTGGACAGACCGATTTCGGGTGCAGATCCTTGCAGAAACTGCAAATGTGTTCATATTTACATTGAGAGAAGGAACAAACAGATTCATTAAAGTTATTGCAAATAAAAGCGCCTTTGTGTTCTGTGATTATAGCGTTTCCTGCTATCTTATGGAAGCCTTACGTTATCAGCCCTTTGGACAGCGTGTGGCCCTTGGCTGGCAAAAGCTTTGGGGCAGAAAGACGGCGAGTGTCCGTGAGCGCTACAAATGTTACAAGCCAGCGTTTTGGCGCCGCCGAAGAGGCGAACGAGCAGTTCAGTGTCCGTCACAGACCAGTCTAGTCTGGAGTTAAACAGCGAAATAAAGGAAGCAGATTTAGCGGAGGATGATTTATGATATTCGTAGAATAATGTGCCTCCGTAACGTTGATTGAAGTCAGCCATCATGGCTAAATACAAATCCAATTCTTCCCTTCGCTCTGGGAAAACCTGACACAGAATGTCTCTGAATACGCTGAAAGCGATGACAAACTCTGCGAATGTAAGATTCCATTGTAACCTCGGATCGGAAGTTTTAAGCAAGACTGCCACGTCGCCACAGTCTACCACCTTCCTGTCAGCAGCAGGCGTGGGAAGCAGAAGTGAAGCAAGGTTTATATCCTTACCTTGGATGATGTTTGTTCTGATGTGGGGAGATACCGTAGCAGCGGCTGGAGAAACGAAACGCCTACCGAATAGCTGGCCAGGGGTTGCTGTTGAAAGGTTAAATAATGGAGTTTCGGTTGGAGCGGAGACATCTTGAAATGGAGTCTGAGCCGGTTGGTGAAAAGTTGGCGGGGCTGAAAAAGTAGAAGCGAAGCTCAGGGGATCGCTTAATCCACTGGCAGGAGGACGAAATTGAGGAGTTACAGTGAAGTTGACAGCCGGATCCAGGCCATTGAAATTAGCAGCTGACTGTTCAAATTGTGCCATCCTCGATTCCTGACTTTTGACAGTTTGGGAGAGGCTTTGAACCGCTTGGAGGAGTTGAGTGTTAACTCCGTCAGGCTCGGTGATGTCCGGATGAACAGGTGCCCGAGCATGCAGCGTGGTTCTTTTGGCTGGATGTGGTGATAATGACTTTGCTGTTCTCTTTCTGCCGGCTTGTTTTGAGTGGCCGGACGCTGAAGGAGTCGCGAGATTAGAGACGGACTCAGGTGGGTTACCCAGGGTATTTTGGGCGAAAAGAAGAAGATCCTCTCTGGACAGACCTTGGCTGACAGGAATGCTGGCTGATTCCAGAGTACTGTACACGTCCTCCGTAGACCACATAGCCCATGGCGAGTCACGGCATTGGAGGCGCGTGCTATGCCGAGTTGGAAGAGGAGAGGACGGAACAAACCCGTCATCGGAGTCTGAGTAGTCGCAGACGATTGGGGTATCGTTGGACATGATGGCCACCAGAGGACATTGTGTTTTTGTGTGTGTGTGTGTGTGTGTGTGTATGTGTGTGTGTGTGTGTGTTTGGTGCCGGGTGCTCACTCCTGTCTTTTGTCTGACTCCACCCATCTTTTTACCTCATTATTGTTTCAGTGGTTCCTGTCTCCGTTATAATTCTCCTCCTTTGCTCCCTAATTAGTCTGCCAGTATTTGAAGTGATGTGCTGGTTCGTTTTTTGTGCATACCTGTGTCATATGTGGTCAGATATGTCTGTGTGCTCCTCGTTTGGGCCTGCTCTGCCTGTTCCTGTCTGACCTTCCTTTGCGTTGTTCTGTATCCTGTAAACTCCGACCATGATCCTTGCCCTACTGGCTCCACCCAAGCTCCTTGCTTTTTAGTTCGAATCCAGGTGACTTAAGAGTCCACTCCTGAGACGACTCCAGTCCAGGAACCTTTAGAGTTTACTCATGAGATTCTCTCTGAACTGTTAACCTGTCCTGTCACTGCCAGGGTGATTGCCCCTAAACTGTCTGCCTGTCCTGTTGCGGTAATGTAGGCTGCTACCAACCTCTCTGTGCTCTTGCTTGCAGTCCTGCCTGGTCAGCCAGTGGGGTCCTCTGACGTGCGGTGCCCTGTGCCCTGGGGAAGTCGTGGCCTAATGGTTAGAGAGTCGGACTCCCAATCGAAAGGTTGTGAGTTCGAGTCCCGGGCCGGCAGGAATTGTGGGTGGGGGGAGTGCATGTACAGTTCTCTCTCTCCACCTTCAATACCATGACTTAGGTGCCCTTGAGCAAGGCATCGAACCCCCAACTGCTCCCCGGGCGCCGCAGCATAAATGGCTGCCCACTGCTCCGGGTGTGTGCTCACAGTGTGTGTGTGTGTTCACTGCTCTGTGTGTGTGCATTTCGGATGGGTTAAATGCAGAGCACAAATTCTGAGTATGGGTCACCATACTTGGCTGAATGTCACGTCACTTTCACTTTCACTTTCACTGTTCTGGCCTTCCTGTCTGTTTTCTTTCTCCCGCGGGATAGTTTTTGGTAGTTTTGTAAAGAGCCCATTTCCTTCATCTTTGTGTCATTGCCTCATCTCTCCACCCTGACCAAGACAGAAACCAGATTCCTATTACATCCATATCACTTTTAAAATACTTGTAATCGGTTTTTGTTGACATTATTAAATTTTATTCACACTATAACAATACATTATTCAGAATCTATTAATATTCCCTAATTCTTTTCCATCTTTTGAATTTCCATTTTCTAATGTAGCTTGCTGCTTATACAGTCAGAAAGTCTACCAGTTTTGAGGACAATCACACAAAGACCAGTCATTAGTCAGGAGGCTATAATTACACAGAAAACTGAGAGACCACTCGGCATTTGAGCACTGGGTTTGTGAACATCTGCATGTTCACAGTTCTCTGACATCAGTTAATGGTCACAAACATTCAGAGAAACAAATAAAATATTCCACCTTTTTCAGTAAGAGTTTTATTTTGAGTGTTGTTATTTTAAATTGATTTATTTTCTTTTTACATTTTTATGATTTAATGAATTATTAGATTTTCATTAAAATTACAAATTTATTTTGCAATTTCTTTAAATCCCTGTTTGGGAAACATGACATAATGTATTCATGTTTAATGCACGTCATATTGTTAATAAAAATGTATAGAATATACAGTATTTGATTTATCTTTGTATGTTTATATCAGTATGGTACAATATTATACTACTTAAATATGATAAATGAGTTCAGTCAAAAATAATCAAAAAGTAGTCCAAATATCTAAAATGTCTAATAAAATGTATTACGTTACTAACTACAATTTTTGTCATGTAATTTGGAATTATTAACAGACTACATTTTGTAAGTAGTCTACCAGATCTGCAGATAAATGGCATGATATGTTGCATATTTTTCAGATTTCTCCCAGTACAGTGTGAAAGTCTGCTGTGTTTACTTCATCATGAGTGGCTGTTGCTCTGCAGCTTTCTGCAACCGAACGGCCTTCCTGCTATTCAGTGAAATAGAGTCAAGCTTTAGTGTCAGAAAATGGATCAAAGCGGTTTTCAAACCTCCTCGTCATCCTCACCAGACACTCGGCTTGGTTCACCTGCCTCACTGGGCAGCAAACACACATTCAGACATGTATCATGCACCTGCTGAAGAGCACACGTGTGATACTCACACACACACACTGACACAGGCGTGACGTGGAGAACAGTAATTGAAGCCCAGCGGAGAGTCCATCAGTCATCCGGAGCGGCCAGTAATGAGCGTCGGAGGGTCTTCAGGTGTATCTGTGTGAGACGCTGAGGATCAGATGAGCTCTGACCCTCTCTACACCCATTAAGAACACGAGCCCAACTCCAGCAGAATCACGATGGACTGCGGGTCACGGATCCACACGACTCCACAGCTCCTCTGTCTTACTGAAGGATTTATAAATAAATACTGTTTCAGATCATGTCATTGCACTAACTAAATGAACAGGTGTATATTAGTTTTATCATGGTTTGTGGATTCATTAGAATCAGTTTCCATTTTAACTTTTGCATTTTCCCGATGGGAAGACATGTCCACTGGCATCGAGTGATGTCTTGATTGATTAGACCTTCTGGATCAATCTTTGAGTTGTTCTAGTGGAGGCCTAGTGGCTTTATAAGAAGCAAGTGTGGCAGGGTCATTCTGCTCTGTGTTCCTGTCTTGTGGGCTGTAAAGGTCCAGGGGTTTATGTCCGGATGTTTTCCCTGGTGTGTGTGTGTGTGTGTGTCCGAAGTGACGAGCACAGCTAGCGTAAAGCATACTGTTGTCTAAGAACAAGGTGCGGCCTAAGAGTGCTAGCTGTTGTTTCATAAGCCTGTATCTACAGCTGTTTCATCTACAGCTGTTCTTACAGCTGTTTTGTATACCATCTGATCCTACGGTTTCATTGTCCTTTGTTTGCAGCTAACAGTGGTCCATCACGGTACTGGACTGCTGCTCCCCCGGATGTTCTGTGCATTTATATCCACAGGTGATTGTGTGATGAGCTGTGATACTGAAGCCTAACAGAAGGGAAGTGTATTTGTTTCTTTTGCTGTAGATTCTTTTTGGTTTGTCACTTGCTTATGGATTTGTATGAACTGATTTGCTGTGGGACCTTGTCCCTTCTATTAAAGTTAAGCTTCATTATGGTCTCTTTGTAACTGTGGGTATTTAACTGGTAAACTGTTGATGAGACCATTCGTGAATGTTTAAGGATTAATGACTGTAAAATAAATGTTTTATTTGGGTAAGTCACATCAGTAGCATTGAACCTGTTCCCTTGAGTAGCACCTGAGGGTGCGAGGTATTTCCCTTGGTGTAAGCCCTAGGGTGGCAAAGTCGTCTCTACACTATTTGCGTTGCGTGACGCCATGTTGCTACATAAATGAAGCCCAAGATTTGGCCAGGATCATTAAATTAAAGAAATGTTTCCATCCTTTTTAATTTATATAGTTTTCACATAAACAAATGAACATAACGTGATGAATATTTGTCAGTCATGCATAAATTAAACTGGTAAGTAACATCTAAGATTTCTGTGCAAAAACAATAAATAATAAGAGTAAATTTGCCCCCAACCATAGCGATCATATTCAGATTTCTAAGTAAAATGAGCATTGATGCTGTACAGCACTAATAATACATTTTATGATTCAATAAATACATGATAGTGGCCTTTTTTTGTGTCACATCAGACTCTTTGGCAGTTTGGCAGTGGCTTTCCCTTTCATATGTCTAAAGCATTCAGACAAACCAGATCTATCTGCATTAAATCACACAGTTTAATGAATCAAAATTAGTAAAGCCAGAAAGTGTGTCAAAGTTATGCATGTGTGTAACTTTTTTAGTGGAAATTCTCTCGTTAGGGCACAGTATTATTCTCAGATTGTGCTTTTTCCTGTTTGAACAACTAAATTTAAGCACCTTTACTTATTTTTATTTGCTTAATTTAAATGCAAAGATATGTCAAATGAGAAGTTGCTGAATTCATGCGTTCCATTAAAAGCAGTTTGTGTGTAAATGAGATGATATAGCAGGTAAGATTAAAGCAGTACACCGTCTAAAGGAAGATTTCATTAAAAGGAAATGAATTTAGACTTTTTTTTGCTCTGTTTTCTTTTAATATTCTTTTACAGAAAGAAAATAACAGTATCTGTAGACCAATTATAAAGAGAGAGAGAGAGTGAAATGGTGTGAGTCTCTTTTCTGTTAGTGAAAGAAGCAATTATATGATTTCCCACAATTCCCATCCAGCAGCAGCAGCAGCAGCGTGTCAGTCGGGTCGGACATGCATCTCTGCTTCAGTTAATAATGAATGTGTGTTGAGCAATTTTGGCTCAGACTGCATGAAAGAGCACTAGACTAGACTAGACCAGACCAGAACCTGCCTCTGTGTCTGTGAACTGCCAGACCGACTCGGCTAAATGAGACCTGTGAGTCTAGACTCAAGGATTTGATTCATCCCAGTGATTTGAATCATTTGATTCCAGTTACCAAACAGATTTGTTCACTGATTCATTCTCTCAAACTCCTTCAGCAGGCACAGCATTACACACGTAGTAACAGTGTTGGGAAGGTTACTTTGGAAATGTAATAGGTTACAGATTACAAGTTACCCTATTTAAAATGTAATAGTAGTGTAACTTTTTTAATTACTTTAATAAAGTAATGTAACTAATTACTTTTGAGTACATTTTGATTACTTTTATAAATTTCTAATGAATGTTAATTTGCAACTGTTAATCATCTTCAACCATTTTACACCATGCAGGTTTAACCTTACAGTAGTGCTCAATACTGTCAGACTTTCACCATCCTTCATCACCTGAATTAAGATGATCACATTTGAACACATCCACCACACAATCAGACTTTAGTACTGCCTTTTACTTTGAGATTGATCTGAAGTTCAAAGCAGATTTAAAATCAAAAGAAATAGTTTATAGATACTGTTTTTGAAACCAAATCTTTGCACAACTACAGGTATCTAACTGCATCTAACAATGGTTTGGGGAAAAATCGTAATAAAAAAATAAAAGCATATACATCAACTCAAATACGGTTATCTAATAAGCATGTGTCCTATTTTGTGTACTAAACTCCTGAAACATTAGTGTCTTTTTGAAACACTGCTGTCTCTTTGTATATGATATGATGATAGTTTCTCAAAATAAGTAAAAAATGCTCATGAAGTGACTGTTCTAGAGATTAATTTCCATGAGGGGCGGACTGGGAAAAAAATAGGCTGGGGAATCTCACACTCATACACCCACAACCCATTCTGAAACATGGACAACACTATTTTTTTTTGGACCTGAAAAAATATTTGAGTTCTCTCCTGAACTGCACCTTCACTTCCATTATCCATCCATCTCTCTCATGACTTTAATACTGAAGATTTTTATTTGACTTTTACCATGTTTTGTAAGTGCAATTTTGTTTTTTTGGCAAATGAATTACCACTTGTATTTATTTTTACTACAAATTTCATAGTTAAACCACGGTTAGTGCCATACCATAGGCTACATTAATTTTCCTAAGGGTTGTGTTTTTGTATGCACTAGCTCCCCCTAAAACTATGATAAAATATGATGATTTGTCTGCTAACTTACTACTGTAACATTACAATAGATAATAATGACGTCGTTTATACAGTATTTTGAGTGATTGCGAGCAATGTGCTGCTGCTGCTTGACTAAGTAAACAAAGACAAAACTACATTAGCATATTTACAGATGAAACTGACCTGCACCTGAAACCCTGAACAGAAGTGTCGCTTCTCTGCTCCAGATGTGCGCTTACACAGTTCACTCCGGTCTCTCTCTCGCATTGATGATTACTCTGAGTCTGATCCAAACCGTTCGGCGGAGGCGCGAGCCCAACCATTGCCAGTCACGACTAACCGATTCATGATTTATTAGAGATTTAATTATCGAATGGCGGATTCGGAAATAATCGCTTTAGTATATTCGGCCTGCAATTATACAATAACAATATTAAAGTAGAAGGCCAAATCGTCTGCCATGCAGGCCACCGGGAATAGTCCCGGTTCTCCCGATGTCCAGTCAGCGCCTGATTTCCACAGACACGCAGAACGTGCATGATTCATATTCAGTCTTTTTGCGGCTTAATATTCACAGACATCAGTACATATCGGGTTTTGATTCAAGTGTACTGACCTACTTTTGATTTATTCGTCCAAAATGTGGCATATTGCGTCCGCGTTATAGGCTGAATTCCATTTTTATGACTGGATTCTACGAATGTGTTTTCCGCGTCTCGGAGATTATGGGTCATATGTCTTAATATTGTAAATATTCAAATGTAATCCTCTTTGTAATCGTTACAATTTTCATAAGTAACTGTAATTTAATTACTCATTTTTTCTTAGTAACTGTAACTGATTACTGTTACATTTATTTTGTAATTAAATTACGTAACGCCGTTACATGTAACTAGTTACTCCCCAACACTGCGTAGTAAGTCATTGAATTATTCATTCAATATAGGCAAGGCAAGTTTATTTATATAGCACATTTCGTACACAATGGTAATTCATAGTGCTTTACATAAAAGAAAATAAAATAATAATGAAAAAAATAATAACAAGAATAAAACAAGCAATTTTAAAACTTTTAAAATTATTAAAAAATGTACTTATTTAAAATGAATTTAAAACAGTTAGAAAATGATTTTACATCAAATAAAAAAAAAAAAAAACAGTGCAAATATAGTGCAATCAGTTCGGAATTGCACAGTGCTCATTCAATAAATGCACAGCTAAACAGATGGGTTTTGAGTCTAGGTTTAAATGTGACTAGTGTTTTAGCACATCTGATCTCTTCTGGAAGCTGATTCCAACTGCGGGCGGCATAGTAACTAAAGGCGGACTCCCCTTGTTTTGTGTGGACCATTGGTATTTCTAACTGACTCGATACTAATGATCTGAGTGGTCTGTTAGGCTTATATTCAGTGAGCATATCTGAAATATATTTCGGTCCTAGGTCATTTAGTGACTTATATACGAGTAAAAGTTCTTTCAAATCATTCCTAAATGTAACTGGAAGCCAGTGTAAGGACCTGAGGACTGGTGTGATATGCTCAGATTTTCTGGTTCTAGTCTGAATCCTGGCAGCAGCGTTCTGGATGAGCTGCAGCTGTCTAATGGTCTTTTTGGGAAGGCCAGTGAGGAGCCCATTACAATAGTTCACCCTGCTGGTGATAAAGGCATGAACAAGTTTCTCCAAGTCTTGGCTGGAAACAAAACCTCTAATTCTTGCAATGTTTTTTAAATTATAGTATGCTGATTTAGTTCCTGCTTTGGCATGACTACTGAAACTAAGGTCTGTCTCCAGAATCACACCAAGATTCATGACTTGATTTTTAGTTGTTTGACCCCTAGAGTTAAGGTATGCATTCACCTTGAACTCTTCATCTTTGTTTCCAAATGCAATGACTTCAGTTTTTTCCTTGTTTAACTGAAGAAAGTTCTTGCACATCCAACTATTAATTTCATCAATGCATTGGCAGAGGGAGTCAATGGGGCTGTAGTCATTTGGAGATAAGGCTAGGTAAATCTGGGTATCATCAGCATAGCTGTGATAGGCAATTTGGTTCTTTCTCATTATTTGACTTAGTGGGAGCATATACAGGCTAAACAAGAGCGGTGCAAGAATTGACTCTTGTGGAACTCCGCATGTCATGGACGTCCACTTAGACTTATGCTCTCCTATACTCACATAATAGCCTCTCCCTTCTAAGTATGACCTGAACCATTTGAGTACCATCCCAGAAAGCCCGACCCAGTTTTCCAGTCTCTCTAATAGTATGTTATGATCGACAGTGTCAAACGCAGCACTGAGATCTAGCAATACCAGCACCGATATTTTGCCAGAGTCACAATTTAAGCGAATATCAATTATAATCTTAAAGGGATATATCACTCTCAAATTAAATTTTGGTATGTTTTAGCTTACCTCAAGGACATCCAAGATGTAGGTTTCTTTGTTTCCTCAGTATTTCCCATTTTGATAATTTTACGTCAAACCGTTCTTGTCTGTGACTCATAATAATGGAGGTCTATGGTCACCACCTCAAAGAATATGCACAGAGGAGTCCAAATGAAACAATTACCCATCGTAAGTACACATTGATGACCTAAGACACGAAATGAGCGGTTTGTGTAAGAAAACGAACAGTATTTATATCGTTTTTACCTCTTGTACACAACCACGTCCAACTGATCTGAGTGCGCGAGTGCTTCCTGATGTGACGTGCGCGCGCTCTGGCTTAGTCTGCGCAAGCGCGGAAAGCGCCGGAAGTTATCTCTTGTGCGTGTACATCACTCATTGTTTACACTTACTGCCTATGGTTTACACAGATTTCAGAAGTATTACCTTTCACTGTGAAGATCTAAACATATTTAGATGTACAGGAAATTGCAATGGAAGACGCTTTCAATATATCCATAGACAACGTTGAATTTTTTTCACAACCATATTTATTTAAACCAAAATACACAGACCAAGTACTCAGGAGCTATCCGCTGCAGCAGCACGTCTTCAAGCCTCAGAGAGACAGAGATCTCTTCAAAATTAGTGGTGTTTTAGTAGCAAGTGTTTTGAGATGCCAACAGAAGTGGAGAGCATATGTTGTCATGAATGGAACAACTACAAGACGACGAGGAGGACATTGACAGTATCGCATCACACACCTGCCTGACTGAAGATCCTGAGTTTTCTCCGCTGTTGAGACCCAGCGTTTTGCACGTTGTGTTTAGTTTGCCACGTATAAACTGGAGGCGACGTCCAATGCCAGAGGGACCCAATGGCACACTGTCAATAGAGTGAGTAATGTGTTGTATTTTTTATTATAATCGCGACGATTATAGGGTGCATTATAAAAAAAATAATTTATTGCAATTACTGCATTATATTTTAGACAGTGCAGATTGGTGGCGTATCGTGTGGTTAACAATGGGTGATGTGCATGCGCGAGAGATCACATCCGGGGCTTTCCGCTTGCGCAGACTTAGCAAGAGCGTGCGCGCACGTCACATCAGGAAGCACTCGCGCACTCAGATCAGTTGGACGTGGTTGTGTACAAGAGGTAAAAACGACATAAATACTGTTCGTTTTCTTACACAAACCGCTCGTTTCGTGTCTTAGGTCATCAATGTGTACTTACGATGGGGAATTGTTTCATTTGGACTCCTCTGTGCATGTTCTTTGAGGTGGTGACCATAGACCTCCATTATATGAGTCACAGACAAGAACGGTTTGACCTAAAAATATCAAAATGGGAAATACTGAGGAAACAAAGAAACCTACATCTTGGATGTCCTTGAGGTAAGCTAAAACATATCAAAATTTAATTTGAGATTGAAATATCCCTTTAATGAATGTTGTCTCTGTGCTGTGATGCGGTCTAAAACCAGATTGAAATTTGTCCAGGTATCCATTTGAGCATAAGTATTTTTTCAGCTGATTTAAAACTACCTTTTCTATAATTTTGCCTATAAAAGGAAGATTAGATATTGGTCTAAAATTGCTCAAAATGGTGTTATCAAGATTGCTCTTTTTCAGGAGGAGCTTAACATCTGCAGTTTTTAAGGAGTTTGGAAATGTCCCAGAAAGAAGTGTGGCGTTCACCACTTCTAAAAGATCTACTTCTAAGCAGTTAAGCACACTTTTGAAAAAAGATGTGGGAAGTGTGTCAAGATAGCAGGTTGACAATTTTAGGGTTCTGCACTATGTCTTACAGAATTGTGTTATCAATTGCTTCAAAAGTAGACATAGTATCTTTTTGATATTGTGGCCTAATCTGTCTGACCTCTGCATTACATTACATTACATTACATTTACATTTATTCATTTAGCAGACGCTTTTATCCAAAGCGACTTACAGATGAGGACAGTGGAAGCAATCAAAAACAACAAAAAGATCAATGATATTTAAGAGCGATAACAAGTCTCAGTTAGGTTAAAATAGTACACCTAGCATGGGATTTTAAATAATATAATATAAAGAAAACAGAATAAAAAAAGAATAGAGCAAGCTAGTATTAGAGGTCTTTAGACATACACACACACATACAATTGCATAATTAATGAAAAGAAAATAGAATAAAAAAAGATTAGAAAGGTAGTTAGATTTTTTTAAAGAATATAATTAGAATAGTGAGTGTTAAAGTTAGAGGGTCAAAAAAAGATGGAAGAGATGTGTTTTAAGCCGATTCTTGAAGATGGCTAATGACTCAGCTGTCCAGATTGAGTTGGGGAGGTCATTCCACCAAGGGGGAACATTTAATTTAAAAGTCTGTAAAAGTGACTTTGTGCTTCTTTGGGATGGCACAATAATGCGACATTCACTTGCAGAACGCAAGCTTCTAGAGGGCACATAAGTCTGAAGTAACAAATTTAGGTAAATGGGTGCAGAGCCAGTGGTAGTTTTGTAGGCAAACATCAATGCCTTGAATTTTATACGAGCAGCTATTGGAAGCCAGTACAAATTGATAAACAGAGGTGTAACATGTATTCTTTTTGGCTCATTAAAAATTAATCTTGCTGCCGCGTTCTGAATTAATTGTAAAGGTTTGATAGAATTGGCTGGAAGACCTGCCAAGAGGGCATTGCAATAGTCCAGCCTGGACAGAACAAGAGCTTGAACAAGGAGTCGTGCAGCATGTTCCGAAAGAAAGGGTTTGCTCTTCTTGATGTTGAATAAAGCAAATCTGCAGGATCGGACAGTTTTAGCAATGTGGTCTAAGAAAGTCAGCTGATCATCAATCATAACTCCAAGGCTTCTAGCTGTTTTTGAAGGAGTTATGGTTGATGTGCCTAACCTGATGGTGAAATCTTTATGAAACGATGGGTTTGCTGGAATCACAAGCAGTTCTGTCTTGGCAAGGTTGAGTTGAAAGTGATGGTCCATCATCCAGGAAGAAATGTCTGTTAGACAAGCTGAGATGTGAATAGCTACCGTCGGATCATCAGGATGGAATGAGAGGTATAGTTGAGTTTCATCAGCATAGCAGTGGTACGAAAAGCCATGTTTCTGAATGACAGAACCTAATGATGCCATGTAGACAGAGAAGAGAAGTGGTCCAAGAACTGAGCCCTGAGGCACCCCAGTAATTAGATGTTGTGACTTGGACACCTCACCTCTACAAGATACTTTGAAGGACCTATCTGATAGGTAAGACTCAAACCATTGAAGTGTGGTTCCTGAGATGCCTTTTGCCAGTAGGGTTGATAGGAGGATCTGGTGGTTAACCATGTCAAAAGCAGTGGACAGATCAAGCAGGATAAGTACTGAAGATTTGGATTCCGCTCTTGCCAGTCTTAGAGCTTCAACAACTGAGAGCAAGGCAGTCTCAGTTGAATGTCCACTTCTGAAGCCAGATTGGTTGCTGTCAAGGAGGTTGTTGTGTGAGAGAAATGTTGAGACTTGGTTGAACACAGCTCATTCAAGTGTTTTTGCAATGAAAGGAAGAAGGGAAACTGGTCTGTAGTTCTCTAAAAGAGAAGGATTGAGGTTGGGTTTTTTAAGTAGTGGAGTTATACGTGCCTTTCTAAATGATGAGGGAAAAACACCAGTGTGGATGGATGTGTTGATGATGTGAGTCAGTGCAGGTACAACTGCAGGAGAAATGGCTTGAAGGAGATGAGATGGAATAGGATCAAGCGGGCAAGTTGTAGGGTGATTAGAAAGGATGAGTTTTGAGACTTCTGCCTCAGAGAGTGAAGAGAAGGATGTAAATGAGTGTAAGTTTGCTGGTGATATGAGCTTGACTGATTGTGGTGTGGATTTTGTGGAAATTGTGCACTGTGTTTAATTTTATTAATGAAAAACGTTGCAAAGTCGTCAGCTATTAGAGATGAAGCAGGAGGGGGAGGAGGAGGACAAAGAAGTGAGGAAAATGTTTTAAAAAGCATGCGAGAGTTAGACGAATTGTTAATTTTGTTATGGTAGTATGTCATTTTAGCAGTGGAGACATTAGCAGAGAAAGAAGATAGGAGTGACTGATACATATTAAGGTCAATAGTATTTCTGGATTTGCGCCACCCCCTTTCAGCAGCTCTAAGCTTAGAACGGTGTTCGCGTAGAACATCAGATAACCAAGGGGCAGAAGGGGTGTTACGGGCTGGCCTGGAAGATAAGGGGCAAACAGTGTCTAAACAAGATGTAAGAGTGGAGCAGAAAGTATCAGTAGCACTGTTAGCATCCAAAAATGCAAACAGTTTAGGGGAAGGAAGTAAAGATGAAACCATTGCAGAAAGCCGGGAGGGTGAAAGTGTGCGTAGGTTACGTCGAAAGATGACATGTGGAGGGGTAAGTGAAGTGTCAGGGACCATGTTGAGGTTAAGAGTGAGGAGGAAGTGATCCGACATGTGCAGTGGAGTAACCAGAACATGATCAGTAGAGCAGTGTCGTGTATAAATAAGGTCCAGTTGGTTGCCTGATTTGTGAGTAGCAGTAGTTGACACTCGGTTGAGATCAAAAGAGGCAAGCAGAGTGTGGAAATCAGCATACATAGGTTTATCTAGATGGATGTTGAAATCTCCAAGCATAACTAGGGGAGTTTCATCCTCAGAAAAGGTTGAGAAAAGGCATTACTTGAGGATGTGCTAATCGCCTTCCTGATATTGATGATCTTCTCAGAAAAGAAGGATGCAAACTCATTGCATTTGCTGTCTGAGAGCATTTCACTGGGAATCTGACTTTGGGGGGTTGTCAGTCTCTCAACAGTGGCAAAAAAAGTAAGAGTGTTATTTAAGTTTATAAGGTTTGAGAAGAAATTCTGTATAGCTGTGGCTAGTTTCACATTAAAAGCACTGCTGTTGATCTTCTCCAAACTGTTTGTTTTCTTACTGACTATTATCAGAGCAATATCATCAATAACATTCTTAACTTTTGAGTTAAAGGAATCAAGGAGAATATCAACAGAGTCTGCAGAAATTCTTGGTGTTAAAGATATAGCCTCCATAAATAGTACGCTTGTGTTCTCGTTAATGCATCTCGTTCTGACAGAGACGGATCTAGATTCAGTTGTAGCAGACATCAAAATATCAAAGAAGTGATCAGATAGTGCTATGTCCTTAATAACAATGGATGAAATGTTTAGACCCCTACTGATGATTAAGTCTAGAGTGTGTCCACCTTTGTGTGTGGGTCCATGCACATGCTGAGTCAAGTCAAAAGTGTTTAGAACCGTTATCATTTCTTTTGTAGTTTTGTTTTCTGCATTATCTATGTGAATATTAAAATCCCCTGCAATAGAAAATCAGTCAAACTCTGAAGAAATCATTGATAACATTTCTGTGACCTCTTCAACAAAGGCTGGAGAGTATTTTGGAGGCCTGTAAATAATAATAAACAGAATGCGTGGAGCACCTTTCAGCACAATCCCTAGATATTCAAAAGACAAGTACTGACCAAATGACACTTGCTTGCATTGATAGACATCTTTAAATAGAGCAGCTACACCTCCACCTCTCTTAACAGTCCTGCAGACACTCATGTAAGTGAAGTTAAGAGGGGCTGCTTCATTAAGGACTGTTGCATTGCAGCTGTCTTCAAACCATGTTTCATTTAGAAACAAAGTCCAGATTGTTTGTGGTTATAAAGTCATTGATTAGAAATTATTTATTTTTTAGTGAGCGAATGTTTAAAGATGCTAACTTGATGGCTGTGCTTTGTGTCTTTACATCAATCTTAGTTTGATGCATAATAGGCCACAGATTAGATGAGTTTGCCCTTTGGCTTGAGATGGCCTTAGACTTTCTATCACGTGATAAAACTGAAATAGAGAAAGCTATAGGCACACTGGGTTCCCGCTTGTTCTGTAGGCATTTGTGAATGTTGCTGTTATTATAGCGGGGACCCGACACATATCACTGAGAGCTGCTATCAGTTGTTTTTGGTTCACCTTCAGCAGATAGAGGGTTTGGGCCCTGGCGTTGTGGCAGTGGTCGGAGAGCTCTTGCAGGAGAAGGGACTACAGGCTTTGGTGGTTGGGGGGCCCGCCGTTTTGTTGATATCTGCGGGCTTGCAGCAAATGAGTGAGAGAGTTTAGTCCCAGCATACACCAATTCCTCCATTTTCTATGAAAAGCACAGATGTGGAGATGCTGCAGAAAGGGATAATGTGTCTGGTGAGATGGGCTGTGTCTCTGGTGTTTCTGGTGGCTGTGATATGTTGTCCTGGCTTCCCTGGCTGTTTTCCAGAAAGTCGTCCTTGGGTGCTGAATCTTGTAGCTGTTTTGATACATCACAGTCAGTCTGTGAGGAGCTCTGTGGGCAGGGCTCAGCCGGGATAGTGTCTATCAGCAGTGCTTGTTTTGGCTGCATGGTGTTTATCAGTGTCCTTGTGGGATATGTCAACCCCATGATGACTCGGACCCGGTTTGTGTGCTGAATGGATTGACACACTCTGCTGAAGGATGACGGGGGGAAGAGTAGATACTGTCCTTAAACACTCTAGCACCAAGTTTTTTTGGGTGGAGGCCATCCAGTTTAAACAATTGTCTATGGCCCCAGAAAAGATTGAAGTTGTCAATGAAATTCACTCCTTTTATATTACAAGATCTTTGTAGCCATGTGTTCAGCCCAAGCAACCGTGAAAACACATTCGTTCCCCTTGCTGGGAGTGGTCCACTGATGAACGACTGAACTTTGAGTCTTCAAAGTGTTTCAAAGAGTTCACTGAAGTCCTTCTTAAGGGGTTCTGACTGCTCTTTCCGAATATCATTCTTCCCCACATGGATGATGATTCGATTTGCAGTCTTGTGCTTCATCAGAATGTTCTGAAGTTCCTTGTTCACATCAGAGACCGTTGCTTGAGGAAGGCAGCATGTTGTTTTAGTCCTGCTACGGATGTTTCTGATAACAGAGTCACCCACTATCAGAGTCCTGGGCTCGGCTGCACTCTGACCTGAATGCCACTGTCTCCTCGACCTGGAGCGCCTGTTAGTAGCAGTGTTAGCTGCTGGCTGATCCAATAGATGTTTAATCACATTTGGGGATTCCTCACCCACATTCATTAATGCTTCAAATCTGTTCTCAAGATGTATAGGGGGTGGTTGAATGCCAGTATTCACAAGCCTTGTCATAGTCGAATCTGGGGTTTTAGAAAGCTACGGCAGCAATACGAGAAACTTGTAACAATCTGATGTCTCGTGTTCCTTTGGGTCTCGCTCCCTGTTTGTGCCATCGATTAGTGTGGCGATCAGTTTCAGCTTGTTCCTCTACACTTGGTATAAACTGTTGAGATTCAGAAGATTCATGGGACTCACCAGCTGTATGCTGAGAGGGTCCATGACGACGGTCTGCTGAGTGATCCGTCTGTTTTGGAAGTCCAGAAAGTAACTTTGTTTCAATAATCACAATCCTTTGTAGAAGCTTGCAGCAGTTCATAAAACAAGTAGATCCAACAGGATGCATTTTCTCTCTCTTCTGTTTGAAGGTAGGCAGTTGTTTTCCCGTCTCCGGGAATGTAAGATGCTGGCAGTGGGAGGCAAAGTTTTCTTTTTGTAGTATTATTCCAGTCCCAAAGAGTTTTTAGTTTTAGCGTTTGTGCCAAAAATCTGTTGTTTGAGCACTGTGCTTATCTGCTGATGTAGAAATCTTAGAAAAATCTGAGAAAAGCACAGAAATAAGGAGCAGTATGCTAGAACGTCCGAACTGTAGCAATGCCGGAAAGCAATACCTGTCTAAACATTGGTCATTACCAAAACAAGCCCTATTATCAAATGTTAAAATTGGTTTGCAACATTTGGAGTGTTTTCTGTCCTTTTTGTTAATAAAACTGGCAACACTTTAGAATACTGTTTCTTACTTACTACATAACTAATACGGAATTATTGAATAACTAACAGGTGATTATTCATTAACACTTAACTCACTACAGTTAACTACTAAGAAAGATGTGTTAACTAATCAGTATGTAATATAATTTTATGATTGTGTTAAGTAACAGTTAGCTAATCAGTAACTAATATATTCTGTGATACCTCCTGAAGAACTACTATTAATTATCTACTAGTTAAGGTTAAAAAAAAAACTATTAAATAACTACTACTGAACAGTTATACACAAAA
Source organism: Carassius carassius (assembly GCF_963082965.1). Taxonomy (NCBI): domain Eukaryota; kingdom Metazoa; phylum Chordata; class Actinopteri; order Cypriniformes; family Cyprinidae; genus Carassius; species Carassius carassius. The sequence goes on along the minus strand of NC_081757.1, from coordinate 43,330,417 downwards.
AATCACTATAATAATCAGGCTGTGTCCCACAAATCAAGTGCTTGAGTAAAAGTACAGATACCCCCATAAAATATTACTATTCATTTTCAAAATTACTTGAGTAAAAGGACAAGTACAAAGTACTACTACAGTAGCAACTTTGTTACAGCCCACTTATTAGCTTAGAATGGAAATTAAATATGGATTTTGTTTGCTTCTAAATGTTTAACTTTTGATTATTAAATGTTTGTTAAATTAGTTAAAATGTGGGCAGTATACATGTTAAAATGGAATAAAATATGCTGTATTAAGAAATGTTCTCATCTGAAATAAACAGATGAGAGTATTTTACAAAGTTTATGATTACTTTTATAGTTTTTTTTTAGTCAAAATGATGTAGTTTATTATTATTTACTAATAGGTTCACTTTAGAATTCTGTAAGTCCTGCAAAAATTATCTGATAATTCTTTATTAATTACTAATGGGTTCCCTATGTTTTCACTTTAGAATACTGTTTCAGATTCTAAGTAATTCTGATTTCTAAGTTAAACTGATTTCTTACAAAACACACACACAAAACAATTTACTACATAGGCAACACCTCTTTAAAATGTATTGCATTTATTAATATTGCATTTTCATACTACCACTATTATTGCTAATAACATTTAGATGAAAGGGTCACAATTCAATGTAATTGTGTAAAACTGTTCATTGGTAGTTACTTCATAGTTATTTTTCTTGAACCCTAACTAGTAGATAATTAATAGTAGTTCTTCAGGAGGTATCACAGAATATATTAGTTACTGATTAGCTAACTGTTACTTAACATAATCATAAAATTATATTACATACTGATTAGTTAACACATCTTCCTTAGTAGTTAACAGTAGTGAGTTAAGTTTTAATGAATAATCACCTGTTAGTTCTTCAGTAATTCCTTATTAGTTATGTAGTAAGTAAGAAACAGTATTCTAAAGTGTTACCCTACTCCTTACATTTTGCCTCAAGTATCTGTACTTTCTACTCCTTACATTTTAAAAATAGGTTAGTTACTGCTATTTCATTTCGGCTTGTTTTCATTCCGGCTTGTCATCATTCAAAAAAAAAAAAAAAACCTATCCAGATGAAGTGAATTTGATTGTGGTTGGATGAACATGGTTTGTACGCGATCCATCGCACCTGCACATATCACAAATTACATCACATTCCAGCAAGGACATAGCCAGTGTTGGGTTCTGTAATGAGTTAAACCTTCATATTCATCCGGAAGAAGGAGGCGGGAACCGGCGGACAATAAAACGAAGCTTTAATAATTCAAAATAAACACAAAACAGCGCACCAGCCCCTCACGGACGACTGGTGCGCTCAAATAAAAACCAAAACACAACTAAAAGCCCAGGCCTGGTCCTCTCTCGTCCTTCACTGTTGTCGCTCCAGTTTTATATCCTTCCATCTCCTCCGTGGGCCTCGAGACCGGCGGGTCGAACAGGTGTAGTTCATCTCCAATCACTCCACCGACCTCGCTCCCACGTCCCTCGGCCCCGCCCCACTCGTCACAGGTTCGTTTATCAAAAAATATATTTCTTAAAAGTAGGGTTGCGAATGGAACCGGTATCCGATCGCCTCAGGCACCGTTTAGGCGCCTTTACCATTTTAAAAGTATCGAAAAGGAATGGACCCTACTTAAAAGTTATTATTTCTCACTACTGGCTCATTTACCAAATGGGTGCTTTCTCTTCGTCCTCCACAAATTAAGCTACTGTAGGTAGTTCGGTAGTGGGACATTTTAGTAAATTATCATTTGCGATTGACGACGCGATTGATATTTGTGATTAACTAGGCTATACCAACTTTGTAACTCGTTACCCCCCGAACACTGGACATAGCAGACGTATGTACCAAATACAGGAAGCTATCAATCAAGAAGGTATCAGGATTATGAGTTCTTTTTATTTATTTTTTTTGATTAATCACTTGGATTAATCCTTCATTTTGACAGCACTATAATGTTTATTGTAAACAGACAACCATACAAGAGTAATTGTTACTAAGCCTGCACCAATGTTCTTGTCCATTGCCTTCGCAGATTTCTGCAGCTAAGCTTGGATGTACATTTACATTCCATTAAAGGTTATTGATGACATGCCTCTGAAGTTTGACTTTTTGCACCATATCAATACTTATAGGCAACTAGTCATATCTCTAGTCCTTTAATGTATTTGCATTATAGTAAAGTGCGTTCATTTTCAATGGGCATATATGCGGCTGAAACAGGTAGCCTAGTGCATTCCAAATTTTTCAACATGAACATTTTTATATAACATAGTCATTATGGCCTATGGCCTTTAGAAAAATGTTTTTTTGAGGAGGTGGGGTAGTGCACAATAGGCCCCTGTGGCGTGGCCTAAGCTTTTGTTCTTAATGGCATTTCCTTACCTTAGTTTTACTTTTATATTTTAAGTAGTTTTTTAAACCAGTACTTTTACACTTTTACTTTTTGTAAAAAGCTTGAGTTGAGACTTCAACTTCTACAAAAGTCTTTAAACCCTAGTATCTATACTTCTACTTAAGTAATGAATGCCAATACTTTTGACACCACTGATCTATTGTGGCATGTGGTATTATGTTCTGTTATTTTAGAGTTATTAATACAAAATTATAGTTTTGTTAATATTTAGAATTACACACAAGGTAGTTGTATAACAGTTAAATGGTTACTTCACACACACACACACACACACACACACACACACACACTTATACACACATATATATATATATATATATATATATATATATATACATACACCGGACCTGAACCCAATCGAGATGGTTTAGGGGTGAGCTGGACCGCAGACAGAAGGCAAAAGGGTCAACAAGTGCTAAGCATCTCTCGGGGAACTCCTTCAAGACTGTTGGAAGACCATTTCAGGTGACTACCTCTTGAAGCTCATCAAGAGAATGCCAAGAGTGTGCAAAGCAGTAATCAAAGCAGAAGGTGGCTACTTTGAAGAACCTAGAATATGACATATTTTCAGTTGTTTCACACTTTTTATGTATATAATTCAATATATAATTCCACATGTGTTAATTCATAGTTTTGATGCCTTCAGTGTGAATCTACAATTTTCATAGTCATGAAAATAAAGAAAACTCTTTGAATGAGAAGGTGTCCAAACTTTTGGTCTGTATATATATATATATATATATATATATATATATATATATATATATATATATATATGCACACACATACTATAAAAATGATATATATTAACTAATACTCTTAACTATTTTATAATAGTTATTTTTGTTATTATTATTATTATTTCATAAACATAGCATGTTTTCAGGTTTTGAGGCCTGACAGCATTTGGATTTCTTTACAAGGTAACTTTGGGATTAAAATCAAAGGTAGTTGTATAATAATTAAAGGGTTATTACACCCCAAAATTACAATTTTGTGATCAATCACTTACCCCAATGTCGTTCCTAACCAGTAAAAGCTTTGTTTTTCTTCTAAACACAATTTAAGATACTTGGAATAAAAACTGGGATGCTTGTGACTGTGTCCCATAGATTGCCAATTAAATAACAGTGTGAAGGTCCAGGAAAGTATGAAAGACATCGTCAGAATAGTCCATCTGCGATCAGTGATTCAAACATAATGTTATGAAGCGACGAGAATACTTTTTGTACATGAACAAAACAAAAATAACGAGCATAGATTTGCCAAAATGACTCTACACTGATTTGGAGATACACATAGGAGAGGAATTGTTGAATAATGTTGTTATTTTTGTTTTTTTCATGTACTGAAAGTATTCTCATCACTGCATAATGTTATGGTTGAACCACTGATGGCAGATGGACTATTCTGATGATGCTTTTCATACTTTTCTGGACCTTGACAGTGTAACTTGGCAGTCTATGGGACAGTCTCAAGCCTCCTGGTTTTCATCCAAAATATTTTAAATTGTGTTCAGAAGACAAACCAAAGCTTTTACGGGTTTGGAAAGACATGATGGTAAGAGATTAATGACAACATTTTAATTTTGGGATGGAGTATCCCTTTAAGCTGAATAATAGATGTAGCATGGTATCGAGGTTAATCATACAGTATATATGAATCTGAAGTGAATCATAATTTGATATCTCCGGGTGTTTTGACATGGGTTTGATCCTGTGAGAGATGAAATGAGACGGCAGATGATGAAAGTCTACCGTGACCTGATTTCACATCTGAAGTGATCTAAAGAGCTCATTTCCTCTGGAAACACAAACACACGACTGGCGTCTGCTGCAGTGAAGAGCCTGTCACACACTGATCCCAGCGTCTGATGGATTCATGACTCTTCATGACTGTCAGTCTCTTCCTTCTGATATTAAAGATAGTAAAACAGTTGGCTGCTATTAGCAACAGTATCGCTTTTATTTTCATTCAATAAACAGGTGTTGATGTATGGATTGATGGATGGAGGGATGGATGGAAGGATTTATGGATGGATGGATTGATGGAAGGATGGATGGATGGATGGATGGAAGGATGGATGGAAAGATGGATGGATGGATGGAAGGATGGATGGATGGAAGGATGGATGGATGGATGGATGGATGGATGGATGGATGGATGGATAGATAGATACTTTTGTGAATAAGTATATTATCACGTTAAATATGAGTTTAATTGTATGGGTGACAGGTAATAAATTCTCAGTCTAATTATTCAGATCAGGGTTTGTGTATTTGCATACATGGGTGAGACAGTGTATCATGTTTATACAATTAGAAAATATGTCCTCATAAAGGTAAAAACGCCCCTGAAAGTAGAGAAAGTAGAGAGAATTTCTGACGCAGGATAAAACGCCAAGAACAGGCAGCTTATAAAAAGCAACCACAAAAAATATAATTCAAAATAATGCAATATTCATCCTCGACCTGCAGAATCACTAACATTTGAAAAAGCAAAGGAGAAACAGTAGCTTGAATCTCTGCAAAAGCACTCTGCGTGATCATTTGAACTCTGGACGATTAAACATGGTTGTTTATAATGCTCTGGATCTGGACTGACAGTAAAATGATCAGTAGCTAAAACTCGTATGAGAAGTTCTGCATTAATCATGTCTATTTGGTCTTTATTTCTAGCCGAGAATGATGATTGTGCTTTTATTGAGCGTGGAGGCATTGATATTCTGCTGGCACTTCCCTCTTGATGTACCTATATTGTGTAGTTATTAAACTTTCATATAATACTTTAATATAATTGATATCAGTAGTCAAACACAGAAGAGCTTTAAGAGGATGAGAATATGAATAAAAGCGTGCAGCCACATAATTCATGAATATGAGTGAAAAAAGAATTACAGAAATTATCTGTTTAACATGCAGTGTCGGTCTTTTTAGACCTTCCTCACCATTTACATTATTATACATGATATAAGAGTTTATGAACTATTGCAAAGTCAGATTTCAATAGAATTATTTAAGCATTATGTTAAGTCTCAGACTGACTGATGGGTGCATAAGAGCATCTCACAACATCCAACAGAAACACTGTTGAAACACAATGTGTGTGATGATGAGATGTTGTAAACATAACTGTGCGGTCATCTTGACTTTTACTTTGTTTTTGTTTTTTTATATTCCGTTAAAAAAGAAAGAAAAAAAAGATCATATTAAACTGCAAAAAAAACATGGTTTATGTGGATCACATTGTCAAGTCAAGTCACCTTTATTTATATAGCGCTTTAAACAAAATACATTGTGTCAAAGCAACTGAACAACATTCATTAGGAAAACAGTGTGTCAATAATGCAAAATGATAGTTAAAGGCAGTTCATCATTGAATTCAGTGATGTCATCTCTGTTCAGTTATAAAGTGTCTGTGCATTTATATGCAATCAAGTCAACGATATCACTATAGATGAAGTGACCCCAACTAAGCAAGCCAGAGGCGACAGCGGCAAGGAACCGAAACTCCATCGGTGACAGAATGGAGAAAAAAACCTTGGGAGAAACCAGGCTCAGTTGGGGGGCCAGTTCTCCTCTGACCAGACGAAACCAGTAGTTCAATTCCAGGCTGCAGCAAAGTCAGATTGTGCAGAAGAATCATCTGTTTCCTGTGGTCTTGTCCTGGTGCTTCTCTGAGACAAGGTCTTTACAGGGGATCTGTATCTGGGGCTCTAGTTGTCCTGGTCTCCACTGTCTTTCAGGGCTGTAGAGGTCCTTTCTAGGTGCTGATCCAGCATCTGGTCTGGATACGTACTGGATCCGGGTGACTGCAGTGACCCTCTGATCTGGACACAGACTGGATCTGGTGGCCACGGTGACCTCGGAACAAGAGAGAAACAGACAAATATTAGCGTAGATGCCATTCTTCTAATGATGTAGCAAGTACATAGGTTGTTATGGGAAGTGTTTCCGGTTCCGGTTTACCTAATTAATGTGTTTTATGCCATGAATTACTGACTGCAGAGATTAATATTATTTTATGTATTTTTGTTTTTCGAATTAATATTATATTTCAACCTTTATAATTATTATGATAATACATACTTTTTATGCAATAATAATAATAATAATAATAATAATAATAATAATAATAATAACAATTATTAAATAATGATTAATTATTATTATAATGACTTTTCAACAAAAAATAAAATGTCAAAGCTGAAGGATGTAACTTGCAACATATTATAATAATAATACTAATGTGAATATTGCATATATAATGATAATATATAATGATAATAATATTAATATTAATAATAATAATAATTATTGTTATTATTTTTATTATTATTATCATTATCATTATTATTATTATAGCAACATGATATCAGCTTAGATTTTTCCCATTTTATTGATTAAAATGAAATTTTTTTCACATAAGGAAATAAATTATCTAGCTCACCACAAGTTCAAAATATCCAAACAAATTTATGCAAATATTTTTAGTTTAGATTGTCCAATTATGTTCTCTGACAAAATGTTTAAAATCTCAAAAGCTGAAAGACGATTGTTCCACTGTCCGAACGCCTCGCTGTGTAAACTGGTTAGATAGAGGACTGGCCTGGACATTTTACTCTTTACGTGTGTGTGCGTGTGTGTGTGTGTGTCTGTATCTCATGGGTCAATATCTAATTAGGGTTTAAGTGCTAAGATTAATAGATCGGAAACAAACTAATCATAGCTGAGTATCTCTTTATGTAACAGGGTCAGAAGGGCAAACACATTCACACAGCTGTCCAGAATTACTGTATGTATGTATATATATATATATATATATATATATATATATATATATATATATATGTAATATGCTGATTTCCAATGTTGAGAACAGTTGTGCTGGCCACTATTATGCCATTTTAAGGTTCCTAATATTTTTTGGAGATTATCCTACAGTAGGTTTACACACATGCAAGGTCAAACAATGCTTTTCGTTTTTCTCAATTCAAAGATTCAGTTTCTAAACCCCTTCTTTCCAAGAGCATATACTCTGTTTTGATTGGTCAGATGGCCCAGTCTATAGTAATTGGTCTACTGTGTACAGCGCAGGTCAGAAACTATACACCCAATGCAATAGTTCTGTATTTTGAATGCTTGATAGAAAATATAAATATCTATCATGTTTCATACTTCTAGTTTGAAAATCAGTACAGAGATCGACTCATTTTCGCTGTCAGTAACTTTATTTATCATGCACTTTTAGCTTTGCAGCTTTGCAGAGGGTCTGTGTTCACATACAGCTACGTTACACACAATATTGGAAGTGGCATAAAGGGGCACTTTTTAAAAGCTCTCCACAGTATTGTTTGTGTTATGTGTTTTCTGCTCTCACATCAACGAGATGAACACTGACTAAGAGTAGTGTGCCATTAACTCGACAGCAGTGTGACAGAAGCTCAGCTGTTTCCAAATTAGTTCTTATTTCCCAGTAACAAGCCACTTTTTCCAAGGAGCTGTAGAGCAAAGAAACGCTACATCACTGTTTAGATGAAAAAAGTGGTCTGGTCTGAATCAGGAGAGAAATCTGCACTAATAAATCTGTGTTTACAAGCTCAAAAGGCTCTAAACTAATGTGTGGCTGGATTTGTAAAAAATGTCAATACAAAGTTTGGTCTCTTTGAGTTTTATTATTATTTTTTTTTTCATTGTCTGCAACAAAAATAAATATCCATTCAGATAATTTTTGATGAAAATGCCAAGTAACTTGAGTCAAAGTGGCCTGAAACTAATGAACATGACGATAAAATACTGAGTAAACCTAAAAAGTGCGGCCGCAAACATAATCGGCCTGACGTTTCTGCAGCGCTGTCTGCTTTTACTATTTTATATCTCACTTGTGTAAAGTGTATATAGACTCAGTCACGCAGCGCAACAGCTTTTTCATATTCTAATAAAGCTTTCAGATTGAATTAGGGCTCTAATTTGGTAAGTACACACTCGTAACCAGTTTAAAGGCCGCTGCGGCAAGCGTGTGTTAAGTGTGAGGTTGTTGACTCCGCTGCTGTTTTAACTCAGTGAGGACTTCAGCAAACACACACATACACACACATATTAAAGTCAATTACAATAATTGCTTAATCAATTGTTCGAGGCGGCACACATGTGTGATGGAAAGGTGAAGGAGAGAAGCAGATGATTGACCCGGAGCTCATTTGTGCTGATGGAGCCAGAATTAATCGTTATGGTCTCTCCACGATGAGAGAGGAGGGAAAAAATACGTGTTTATTACCAAAATCTGTCAGGCAGGTGCCTTTGGGCAGATGCTGAGACGACAGAAAATGATGATAAAATGTAGTGATGTTACATTCAACACAGAAGCTCCAAAGCGTGTATCAAAAACAAACAAACAAAAAAACATCAACAACACATTTCACATTGAAGCACTGTACCGGAGCTTGATTCGTTTTGCTAAAAGCATGTGATCTGTGACAGCTGAAGCTTCATTCGCATGGAAACCACATGACCACTGCAAGCTTTGGATGGAGTTGTCAGAGTTTACATTTTATTTAATTGTTTTACTTTAAATTATGTTACAATGTATTATGAAAACAAAAGCAATAAGGGTCTATAATGTATTGTTTACCTTTTTTATTTTATTAGCAAAATTGCACATGCATAAACAAAAATTTCAGATAGGGATACTCCACCCCATAATGAAAATGTCATTAATCACACAAGCTTTTTTTGCCTTCGGAAACACATTTATGATATTTTGGATGAAAACTGGAAGGCTTGTGACTGTCTTATAGATTGCCAAGTAAGTTACACTGTCAAAGTCCAGAAAAGTATGAAAGACATCGTCAGAATAGTCCGTCTGCCATCAGGATTTCAAGCATAACGTTATGAAGCAACAAGAATACGTTTTTGTTAAGCAAAGAATAATGACTTTATTCAACAATTTGTCTCATCTGTGTCTCTTTGCATCACAGTAGTGCTATTTTTGAGAATATCTGCTGAACGCAAGCATTTTACTTTTACTTTTTACTCTTCTGTGTCAGCCGTGCCACACAGATACATTTTCTATGTGTATTTACGCTTTGATTTGAACGAAAACAGCTCTGTGCAGGCAGCTATGGTAAGGAGCATGACATTTCCCCAGCCCCGAGTGGAGCCAATCTCACCACACACTGGTCCAGATAACCAATAACAGCATATTTCATATTTCAGAAGGTGGACCTTCATTTGACGCAAGAACTATTCGAGCTGTTCATGCCAGCCTGGGGAGAGAGGTGTTGTAATAGTGTTCCTGTGGCTCAGTGGTAGAGCATTACATTATCAGTGCGCACACACACACACACACACACACCTGGAGCAGTAGGCAGCCATTAATGCTGCAGCGCTCGGGGAGCAGTTGGGGGTTCAGTGCCTTGTTCAAGGGCACCTCAGTCGTGGTATTGCCGGCCCGAGACTTGAACCCACAACCTTTGGATTACGAGTCTGAATCTCTAACCATCAGGCCACAACTTCCCCCCTTAGTGACTAATTAAATATATACTAAAATATTGAGCCCTGCTCAAAATGACACAAAAGACTCTCGAATTTCGAATAATGTGGGTTACCAAACAATCAGCAGTATCCACTGATTTCTAAAGTACAGAATTTTTCATTTTTGAGTGAACTGTCCCTTTAAGGCCGACTAAATATTACATTTTTTAATTAGTGGATGAATTATCCATCTAGTTTTACACGTCCCATACCTGACTTCTTTGTATACCTCGAAGAAACTGTTGCATCACAGAGACAGATTTGTACAAACATACACACAGTATAATCTGATTTAATCGAAGGCAATCTCTCTCTGGCTCTGTGATGTAATGATGAATTTCAGAAAGCTGAGCATGACTGTAAAGCAGGACCATCAAGCACCGCAGACGTCTCCCAGCACGCTGATTAAATATTAATGTCAGCACACTCCAAGGAGAATCATTCCCTCATAATTTTTACTCTAGATCGCATCTTATCGCTGCTGCCGGGGTGTTTATTTCTCTAGCATCGCTAATTTCTGCAGCACTCTTACAGAAAAGTCTCTAGAGTACGTCCTTGCATGAGGTGTTTTCAGTGTGAAAAACTGGCATTTGTTGGTGTGATATCTTTTTTTATTGTTTGTCGTTATCGATTTTTTGGGCTCATAAGCTTGGTTCAGCTGATTTGAAATAGCAGGGGTCACTTTTCAGAGAAAAAAACAAAACAAAAAAAAAACAGGATTTGACAAAAACACACACGGCAAACACGGATTATAAGAAGACCACTATGTATGATAATTTGGTTTACCCCGGTGGGAATGACATGCAGAAATATTGAATGTATTTTCATTAATTTTATTCTTATAAGAGACCAAACATCTTATTTTTTGTGAGTTTATAGTCTCGAGCTGTTTTAAATTTACATTAGGTGTTGAGAATAATGCCCTAATGGTTGCAGGTGATGAAGTAAAGGGTTATTGACAGATGATTGTGTTTGGCCATCGGCCGTCTGACTGACAGCACGTCTGGCCGACTTTTCATTTCTGCTCGACTGACACTATTCTCTAACTTTCCACTTGACAGGCTGCATGTGCCTGGATCAAATTTGTAATCTTTACAGCGATCTGGCCTTTAGCAGTCCACAACCGTAACAAGTCAATACTGCAGGAGGAACAGAGTGCAGGACTGCAGAGCTAAGGATTAAATGATACATATAAAACAGGTCCAGTGAATGCTGGAAAAGTGAGAGGATTTTCCATTCATCTGCTCCGTGGACCTTGAATCGCTACAACACTGCATCTGATTTGAACTGAACCAAAGGCAATAAAAAGAATAGGATCAATGCACATACTAAACTGTGCACGTTTTTTTTTTTCTTTTATAAAGGAATAAACTACAAATCCCAGAAAATATCAATCAAATCTCATATTACGGTATAATGAAAGCACTGACATGTTTATTGATTATAAGTACTTTAAACAGCATATTAATATTCAAAATATATCCAAATATATTTAAAGTATAGGGAGGTGGACATACAGGTGCTTCTCAATAAATTAGAATGGCGTGGAAAATTTCATTTATTTCAGGAATTAAACTCAATTCTCATCTTCCTCTTGACAATACCCCATAGATTCTCTCTGGGGTTCAGGTCTGGTAAGTTTGCTGGTCAGTTAATCACACCAACACCATGGTCATTTAACCAACTTTTGGTGCTTTTGGCAGTGTGGGCAAGTGCCAAATCCTGCTGGAAAATGAAATCAGCATCTTCAAAAAGCTGGTCAGCAGAAGGAAGCATGAAGTGCTCCAAATTTTTTGATAAACTGGTGCAGTGACTTTGGTTTCCAAAAAACACAATGGACCAACACCAGCAGATGACATTGAACCCCAAATCATCACAGACTGTGGAAACTTAACTCTGGACTTCAAGCAACTTGGGCTTTGAGCTTCTCCACCCTTCCTCCAGACTCTAGGACCTCCAGGACCCTCTTTTGCAGCAATCTGACCATTTTTAGCCTGATTTCAGCACTGCACAAGAGAGAAACAAATCAGTTTTGAAACATTTCAGACCAAGTGACAATCTACAATTATGCCGAGCGTCTGAGGACAGTTTCATGCTGGCAAGCCACACCCACAGACAGACGCTGTCAAATTAACGTGATATTAATGTCTCTGCATCACTGCTGCAACAATGTCTAAGTGTCTTTCAGACAAACCCTGAAAGAATGCTGTTATTATGCTAAAATCACATTAATGTTGACAGCTGCATTATGGTCAAGCCTGGATTAGGATAAAGCATTAGTTTTATATTCGTGGTCAACACTTACTTGTAAAACTTGCAAAAACTTTCTGGTTCATCTTTCATTTGCTGGTTTTAGAGAGGTTTTGGGCACTTTATCCCAAAAATACCCAGCCATTTTAAATGGTAAATGTGTTTTTTGAAACAAGGTATCTCTTTTGTTGGTTGGATTTTCCATTAGTGACTTCAAAAACCCACCAGAAACTCTTTCCACCATAAGCATCTTTTGCATACTAAACTGTCAGAAAAAAAGTTCAAAAGCTGTCACTGGGGCAGTACTCTCTCAGAAGGTGCTAATACTGTATGTAGGTTTATTTTAGATACTAATATGCAACATCCTGGGGTAAATAAAGTGTATATTTTAAAGCATACCATGCAGGGACAGCTTTTATACCTTTTGTTTTGTTTGTTTGTTTCTAAGAGTGTACAGTTGGTACTGTGATTTGGGGTGGACAATAAAAAATTACTAATAATTGTTGGGATGCATCCATATTAAATTCCTGATTTGTAAATATATGCATTAAAATATGTATTAAAAGTGTTGCACTTGCAAATAAGCACTTTAAATAATACACTTTAGTGGACTTTTGAAAAGAGCACTTATTACAGAAATAATACATGTTGAAAAGGTAAACTTCAGTAAGAACTGAATTGAACATTTTCAGACATTTCATTGCATGCTAATTTCAGCTAAACGTAAATGTATTTTAGTTTCAATTAGTTTATATTAAATGCAATGGGCTAGTTGCATATCTCCACCATCTTGGATTTCTGGTTCAACGAGTGTGTGCATAGATACTTCCGGTTGTGCTAAACGCCAGTGCAGAGAACTGGAGAAATCCAAATATCACCTTCTATATATATTTACAGGATTTGAAATATCGCTTAAAATGCAAATAACATCTACACCACTATTTTTACTATACTATACATGTTAACTGAGTGCATTTGAAACGTACATATGTTTGGGTCACATTTTTAATTAATGCAAAAGAAATCTTAAAAATATACATGCGCTGCTTATAGACAACTATTTATGCAACAGACTTTTCACAAGACAGATATTAATAAAAACACACAGGTAATGCAAACACCAATATTTTAATTAATGCCAACCTACCATAATTACATTGTTAAATTGTACAGTTAGTTATAAGTTAATAAAGCATACATGCAGAAATCTCTGAGAGTCTCGAAATGATCGTTTGACAGTTGCAAACCTTATAATCTTATGCTGCGTTCAAGGCGGTGTACCTTCTTTTAATAAATTACAAGAAAATACAACAGGGTTTGTTAACTCTGTTTATAGAAAATGAATAGCAAAGAATTTGCAGCAGATGTGTTTTTTATTATTATTATTATTTTAAATAATTTATGAAGCCACCAATCTGTATCGCATAAAAAAGTAATAATTGTTATATTGCAATCCTGTCTATCAATTTCAACTAAAAAATTACTGTCAACAACAGACGATTCATCCATCGATTCTGTCATGTTTCTCATTACACCCATAAACTCGGAGCTTGAAGAAAATTCAGAGTTTCCCACTCGTAATTACGACTTTGTTGTGGCGTTCTTGTGTGTTTAATTCGTAAATACGATATATCCGACATGACTTGAATGGACCATTATAAATAGCAGTCAGAACAAAATCAACTCTCCGAAAATGTAGAGTATTGCAGATTTGAGTGGTTTGTGTTTGAATGACGAGATCCCCATTGACCGACAAAGCACTGATTATGAACCTCATAATCAACAGAAGAAAGAATGAAGCATTCACAATCCGCATGGTATCTTAATGAATTTCCACACGCAATAATGTAAGGAGGATGTTTTATCTTGTCTTTGACATACCACTATCTGCTTTTTAATTTGAAAAACATGAATAATTTAGTTTCCCCTTATAGTAAGTAATGTAAGTATGCACACACTCGCATCGCTGAAGCTCACCGGTGCCATCTTTTGCACCGAGCCCATTGTCACTCCCCTGGACTCATTTCGTTGTGTTTTTCTTTCCCATGTGTTCCGTGTTCCCTTTTAATTGATCATTTTTGGCACCTGTGTCTTCCCAGTTATCCTGTGTTCATAAGCCCCAGTCCTTTCAGTTAGTGTTGTTTGGTTATACTTGTTGAATGTCCTCCTTGTTCTCTGTTATTAAAGACATGTGTTCGTGTTAATCCAGAGATTCCTCGTTCCTCTTCTGTGAATTATGACAGCTATCAGCTTAACTTTAGAGTGATTTTGTAAATATATTTGTAATTACATGCATTTTCAATGATGAAGTTATAATTTAGTGCATTTAAAATATACTATAGCAATACTTCACCCTAGAATGAAAATATCCAGATTATTTATTCACCCCAGACCATCTGAGATGTATACGTTAGGTCTTTCTTTTTTTCAGCTGAAGACAAATTAGGGTTTTGGAAGAAAATATTAATGTGAATATGCAAATGAATGGTGCTCACTGTGGACTATTTTCAACGGTCTAAGATCCATATTTAGGCAATTTAATCCACACAACCCCAGCCGGCAAATAAGTGTTTTCTGTACATAATCAGAAAAATGTACATTTTTGGATGAACTGTTGCTTTAATGTTAAACATAAAATCAGATAACACACTGTGGTTAAAATGATAATCAAGTACTTAACATGTGCTTTAGCATGTTAGTTGACAGATCAAAAAAAAGTGTATTTCTTTAAAGTACAACAAAATATTATGATCAACATTAAGAAATAACGTATTCATAACTTAAACAGAATATTAGCAAAATGTTCTTAGAATATATTTTGATAGCTGGGAAGTAACTTTTCAAGTAGATTCTCCCGCACTGCAAGAATAATATTCAACATCCTTGAAACTGTTATTGATCGCTCAAAATCCAATGTTTACCAAAAGAACAGCGATCTCATGCCCTGTGCTGCTTGAGGGAGGAGCGGGGAGGCTGATTTGACGGTTGTGACGGGACGTTCGCTACTCCTAAATGAACCGCTCATACTGATCAGTGACTGCAGAGCCAGAGGCCTGACAAAACATTTAGTCTTGCCACTTTACCAAACACACACACACACACACACACACACATACGCACCCTGCTGGTATTGGTTCTGTCACCCTCCATTGGTTGAGCACTGGGCCAATGTCAAATTCATTTTAGCCGCGCTGTTGTTCTTCTGCGGTATCCTTTTGTGTTTGGAAGTCATCCCACACACACACGACTCGTCTTGCAGACAGATTCACATATTCGTAACCCCCTCTGAATGAGCATCTAAACTCATTTCTCAGGGAATTTAAGCCTGGCCTTTGGACCACATACAGGTTGAGATGTTTACATCTTTGACTACGCTTATGGTATCTCACCGTAGAATCAAAATAGAGTCTAAGTCAGAATGTATTAATGTTTTAAAAAGGCTTTTATATAAAATATTTAATATATTTTTTGCCATTCATAGGGTTGTTGGAAAAACGTGCCTCTTCTTGCATTTTTGTTAAACTTCAAAAAAACTTACAATATAGGAGCAGATAATCATGTCATATTTTCTCATATTTCCTTGCATAATACTATGTTATATGACCTCAAAACACTTCTACCATAGTGCATGATTTGTAAACTAAGCATTTTGAAGTTTGCATCATGTAATAAGCTACAAACATGTGGCCTTTCCGACATAGTAAACTTGCTCAGTAGCGGACCCGGTACAGCACTGCTTTTGAGAGGGCGAAGCACTAACACATGAAACACGAGACATAATATACTGCAACAGCTCAAAGACTTGTAAATTCAAGCTTAAATGGTACATTTGTAAATGTGATTTTATTTCACGTTTGCTTTTGTTAACACAGTCAGTCACGTTCAGTGTAGTTGCTATGTAATTTTTAAACGCGATATATCATTAACTTTATGCACGGCTCACCGGATTGCTGGCTTCCAAACTGCTGAGATTCATGCAACAGCCAACATAACAAAACATTGCTAAATTTACATTCGACTGTTTTGGATAAAACTGGATGCACTTTACCACCACTTACTGGATATTTAACTTCAAATTTGTTGTAAAACTTGCAAAAAGCAAAATGAAAACCATATCAATGATACTAATATAACATTGGTCCGCGAAACAGTTCACTAATCCCTGAATCATTTTACGTCTTTGTTTCTAGTGTTACACAATATTTGTAAAAAATAATATTCAATCAAATGATGCTGTTGATCATTTTGTGATGTAATGGATTCAATGTAGAAAGCTGCTTTGGCAACTTTTAATGTAGTGAATTACTGTTTTAAAAGAGAAGACTGTATTCAAGTGAAATCTAAATCTGCAAACTCTGCTTACATCTTTTGCGAGCTTAAGCTTCTAAAACATACATAATTTAATAATTTTCAACTAAAACATCCCTTTTTATCAGCATGAGAAAGTTGCCACTAATTATTACTACATTAAATTCCTTACAGAATTAATAAAAAGCTGAAAATATTTTGAATTACACTTGAACTACAGAAAACTAGCATGTATCATTATATGTAGTTAGAATGTATGATTTAAAAAAAGGACATATAAAATACTATTTTCAAATGTCCATTAACACTAACCTCCCCAACCTAGTGGACATTTAGTTTCCAAAACTGTCACAATATGGATGACACCCAACAAAAAAATATAAATTCATGTCCATATGTTTTTAATACAACTAAAAGCTTTTAGTCCCACCAACTGGACATACAAAAAGCATTGTAATATTTTGCAGAAACTATGCCATGGCATGTTGTCCCAATGAGCTTTGGTTGTTTTCTACTTTTGATTGAGGGGATGCGCCAGGGAGAGGCTGTCACGAGGAGCATGAGTTCCGAAAACCAGGTCCGGGTGGGCCAGTAAGGTGCAACCAACAGGACCTGTTCCTCGTCCTCCCTGACCTTGCACTGGGGGAAACGCATACTTGCGTAATGACTGAGGCCAGCTGTGTGCCAGTGCACCCGTGCCCAGGGGGGCCTGGGACAGGGAATAGTACAGCTGGCAGTGGGAGGACTCGTGGGAAGCGAACAGGTCTACCTGGGCTTCCCCGAATCGACCCCAGATCAGCTGGACCATCTGGGGATGGAGTCGCCATTCCCCGGGAAAGGTGAGCTGTCGTGGGAGTGCGTCGGCTGCACGATTGAGCTCCCCCGGGATGTGGGTAGTGTGCAGCGACTTGAGCCACGTCTGACTCCAGAGGAGGAGATGGCAGGCGAGTTGAGACATGCAACGTGATCGTATACCGCCCTGTCAGTTGATGTACAATACAGCCGCAGTGTTGTCTGTGCGGACCAACATGTGCCTGTCTAGCAACAGTGGCCGAAACTGCCGTAAGGCTAGATGCACTGCCAGCAATTCCAGACGGTTGATGTACCAAAGCAGTCGAGCTCCTGTCCAGGACCCCGAAGCTGTCTGCCCGTTGCATGTCGTGCCCCAGCCCGTGTTGGAGGCATCTGTTGTGACAACAACATGCCGGGACACTTGTTTATACCCGCTGGCATGGGGAGTGGCTCAGGTATGTTAAATCCACTAGCCAATTTTCATTGGCGTTTTCTCTTAAACTCAGAGATGATTGGCCTCCCAAGTGAGACCCCATATGTTGTTCGACAGATAGGGAACAAAACTTCTTCAAATGGAGAGCAGATGTTTTCTTAAATATTTAATTTATTCCCACTAACAGCAGGTGTGACACTGAGGCGTCGCTCAGGTGCGAGGAGACGCTGAAGCGCTCACGCAGAGCTCTGACACATTCAGTCATCACACTGTGATTTACCTGCAAGGTCGTGAACCTGCAACGGTATCCAGAACATCCACCAGAGAGAAAGAACAAATCAATGAACAATAGACAGAAATGCCTAATGAAAGAAGGAGTGAAAAAAAATAAGGAAGAAAGATGGAGAAAAAATGATGGAATAATCGAGTGGTAGCTAATTCTGTGGGACTGAGATTTCTAAGCAGTGTGTGAGGAGCTCTTCAAGGTGTCGGTATGAACATAAGCGCTGACAGAACATTCACCACGACAATCCATTACTGAACAAGATAATGCAGTCTCGTTACAGACAGGCTGTGTGTGTGTGTGTGTGTGTGTGTGTGTGTGTGTGTGTGTGTGTGTCTCGAGGGAACATGCCAGACAGATAAGATTTGATTAATAGAAACTGGAACACAAGTATAGTGCACTGCACACTACTTAGCACACACACATGCACACACATGCTGAGCTGGTTATTTTCATGATTGCATGCATGTTATCTGAATGAAACCTCTTGAGTCCTTGATTTACCTTAAGTTGTGCTGGGTCAGGCTTCTCTAATGCTATGGTGCCTATATTTCTAAATTTCTTGGTGTGTTTTTGGCTGCAGATGCTTGTGGGTTGATACACGTATAGGTATTTATGACAAAATATAAATTAGATTGAGGTTTTGACTTTCTTCTCACTTATTATTTTTTTTTTACTCAAATCAATATTCCAAACAACACTAATATTACACTAATCTGGTACACTAATACTAGTAACACTAATAACAGATCTGACAAAGAAGAATGATTTTAAAATACACATTTGTTCTTGTATTTTAGAATTATACCAAGAAAGTAAATTTAAGGGCACAGTCAGGTAGACTGACAGGTTTTATTTTATTTTTTTAGGTAGCAAATACACTTTTTATAGTGTACATGATTATCATGTAGTGATCAGAACTTGCAGAAAATATAATTCTTATGCTAACTCAGGGTGTGTTTACATTTTGCAATTCATGCAGACAGCTTCAGTCATTACTGTTTTGAACAATGTATTTTGCCATGTTGCAAAGTGCCACTCACATCTAATGCACACATCAGATTTGAGAGTTTCTGGAAGCCGTTTACCAGACTATCGTTATATTCAGATTGGATGACAAGCAAACAGCTTCCTACACATCATTAGTCAATCAACACTGGGATGCTTCAGCGTTTGTATCACTCAGTGTTTCACACCAGAATATGGCCTTGTGAAAAAAGGAAGTGCACTATTGTGTACCTCAGATGTTTGCAGTTAATATGATATTAATGACATGAAGGCTACTTAAGTGATTTAAGAGAGACACTTTCATGAGTGCACTTAATGCACTTTTAAAAAATGACCATGGTAATAAGCACTTTATTTCACGTCTTCTGAACTGTTGATAACACACATCTGCTTACCCCATTGAAAGGCTTGGAAGAAAATGGACAATTTTTAATATAACTTCAATTGGATTATTCTGAAAGAGGAAGGTTACATACACCTACTGTAGGATGCTTCGAGGGTGAGTAGAAGATGGATGATTTATTTTATTCTCGGGAGAGCTAACCCTTTAAGTGGGGCAAAAACACTCTAAAGTTCAGCTAATTGTGTTTAATGAATTTTAACTATAAAGCATTTTCATTAAATTGACACTAACATTGTTTTCTGTTGTTCACTGCACATGCATTTGCAAATGTTACTGATCATACTATATACTACAGAAACAGTAGCATGATTGCATGCTGTTTTTAACACTGCCTAAACTAAATTCAGAAATAAATGATAAATGGCAGCTCTCTATTGCAAATCCAACTTAGTGTCAAACTGAGTTTAATCTTTGTCCATGGATCAGGTCTTTGAGAGAGATACGGAGAGGGCGCTATCGGAGTATTTAATTAAAATGACTTGAGTTTGTCACATATAATTACAACTGATGTCCAACATATCTTCGTTAAGATCCAGAAGATAATCCATAATTATACATTTATCTTACTCAGTATATTACAAGCTTTTCAATGTTATCATATTATTATAATTTATTAGGAAGCTAATGGCACACATGAGAGTGCTGTTATGATTAAAAAGGCAAAGAGCTCCAACGGCAAGGACACAGAGAACCTGGAGTAACCTTGCTGACGGGCGAAGAGGAAAATAGATGAGGCTCGGAAGATCTCTGGGACTGAAGCAGTCTTTGTGTTGGTAGTCAAGATACTCAAAGAGCCCATACAACCAAGAGTTATGTGGCATTTTGATTTTGTTTTGTTTTCTTATTTTTTATTTTATTTTTTTCAGAATTTTAAGTTTCCAGGTAGGGCTCCAATGATAATTTTGTTAAACTGAAAATCATGATTATTTTGCTCACAAATTATTATAAATCACCTTTTTTTTATCAGAATTATTACACTTTTTCCTATGGAAAATTGAAGAAAACGTCAACACATATGGTTTGCTTTGACTCATGTAGATTCCTGATAATATTTTTCATATAAATAAACACATTTATCTCACAATATACTTTTTTCTATCTCAAAATTATGAATTTAAACTTTATGATTTAGACCTTTTTTATCAAAACCTTGAGATATTAACTCAGAATTTATTAAGTTAATGAAGTAAAACACTTGGCTAAAAGGGTATTCATTGAAAAGAAAAGCTTTGATAGAGGGATTTTTACTCTTGACACCTCGCAACAAGTTGCATGAAAGCTCCTGGTCCTTTTTTCTACCAATAAAAGATAATGCAAATGTCACAGATAATTATGCTTACTTAATTGAGAGAAGCAAGAATCATGATCATGATTAAAATATGATTGATCCTGCAGCCCTGGTTTCAGGTATTGAATATAGTAGTGTGCACCTCAAAGCTGAACTAAAACTTTTAAAAGAAGTTTGTACTTAAACCAAACAGTGATTCGGCTTTCCTGAATCATTAATGTATTTCATATTTCTGTGGCTCAGTGGTAGAGCATTGTGTTAGCAGCGCAAAATGTCATGGGTTCAATTCCCTGGAAACACACACACAAAAAAAATTGTATCGCCGAATGCAGTGTAAGTTGCTTTAGATAAAAGTGTCTGCTAAATGCATAAATGTAATGCACCACATACATAACATGTTTAACAGGTGTGCTACCGAGCAAGTTTGCTACATAAGAAAAACCATATATATGGAGCTATTTATGTGTTGCAAACATAAAAAATGTGTTAGTTTACAAATCATGCATCATGGTACTAGCGTTTTGACCTCTTAACAGTTTTATGCAAAAAAATAAATAAAAAGTGTTTATCAATTCGTAATCTGCCCTTTAATCGCAATTTGTGAGATTCACCCCATGACCAATTTATTTTTGAACTGAACGCATGGACAAATGACATTTTGTACAGGTTTGGACTGACATGAGATGGAGTAAAAGATGACAGATGGAAAAAAAATGACACTTGAGATTGAAAGAGACTGATTTCAAACCATCATTCTGAGAACATGTGAAAAGAGATGGAGATGATGTGTTTGGACAGAGAATACATTTATGAAGCTCTTGTGTCTTTCTTTGTTGTAGGTCCAGCCTCTTTCTTTCTAATGCAGAGGTCAGACAGATTAGGCCACAATATCAAAAAGATACTATGTCTATTTTTGAAGCAATTGATAGCAAAATTCTGGAAGACATAGTGCAGCACCTAAAATCGTCAAGCTGCTATCTTGACACATTTCCCACATCTTTTTTCAAGAGTGTGCTTAACTGCTTAGAAGCAGATCTTTTAGAAGTGGTGAACGCCTCACTTCTTTCTTGGACATTTCCAAACTTCTTAAAAACTGCAGTTTTTAAGCCCCTCCTGAAAAAGAGCAATCTTGATAACACCATTTTGAGCAACTTTAGACCAATATCTAATCTTACTTTTATAGGCAAAATTATAGAAAAGGTGGTTTTTAATCAGCTGAACAAATACTTAAACTCAAATGGATACCTGGACAATTTTTCAATCTGGTTTTTCGACCTCATCAAAGCACAGAGACAGGACTCATTAAGATAATAAATGATATTCGCTTAAATTGTGACTGGCAAAATATCGGTGCTGGTATTGCTAGATCTCAGTGCTGTGTTTGACACTGTCGATCTTAACATACTACTAGAGAGACTGGAAAACTTGGTCGGGCTTTCTGGGATGGTACTCAAATGGTTCAGGTCATACTTAAAATGGAGAGGCTATTATGTGAGTATAGGAGAGCATAAGTCTAAGTGGACGTCCATGACATGCGGAGTCCCACAAGGGTCAATTCTTGCACCTCTCTTGTTTAGCCTGTATATGCTCCCACTAAGTCAAATAATGAGAAAGAACCAAATTGCGTATCACAGCTATGCTGATGATACCCAGATTTACCTAGCCTTGTCTCCAAATGACTACAGCCCCATTGACTCCCTCTGCCAATGCATTGATGAAATTAATAGTTGGATGTGCCAGAACTTTCTTCAGTTAAACAAGGAAAAAAACTGAAGTCATTGCATTTGGAAACAAAGATGAAGTGTTCAAGGTGAATGCATACCTTGACTCTAGGGGTCAAACAACTAAAAATCAAGTCAGGAATCTTGGTGTGATTCTGGAGACAGACCTTAGTTTCAGTAGTCATGTCAAAGCAGTAACTAAATCAGCATACTATCATTTAAAAAACATTGCAAGACTTAGATGTTTTGTTTCCAGCCAAGACTTGCAGAAACTTGTTCATGCCTTCATCACCAGCAGGGTGAACTATTGTAATGGGCTCCTCACTGGCCTTCCCAAAAAGACCATTAGACAGCTGCAGCTCATCCAGAACGCTGCTGCCAGGATTCTGACTAGAACCAGAAAATCTGAGCATATCACACCAGTCCTCAGGTCCTTACACTGGCTTCCAGTTACATTTAAAGTACTTTTACTCGTATATAAGTCACTAAATGACCTAGGACCGGAATATATTTCAGATATGGTCACTGAATATAAACCTAACAGACCACTCAGATCACTAGGATCGAGTCAGTTAGAAATACCAAGGTTTCACACAAAACAAGGGGAGTCCTCCTTTAGTTACTTTGCGGCCCGCAGTTGGAATCAGCTTCCAGAAGAGATCAGATGTGCTAAAACACTAGTCACAAAACTCATCTGTTTAGCTGTGCATTTATTGAATGAGCACTGTGCAATGTCCGAACTGATTGCACTATATTTTCACTGTTTTTTTTTATTTTATTTGATGTAAAATCATTTTCTAACTGTTTTAAATTCATTTTAAATAAGTAATTTTTTTAATAATAAGTTTTAAAATTGCTTGTTTTATTCTTGTTACTTTCTTTTATGTAAAGCACTTTGAATTACCATTGTGTACGAAATGTGCTATATAAATAAACTTGCCTTGCCTTGCCTTGCCTTGCCTTTCAGTCCCATCGCTGTCCATCAAAGTGGTTTCTCTGATCTTCCAACGACAGAATGGTTTGCTTACATCAGTACGACACCACACTAACACACACACACACACACACACACACACACACACACACACACACACACACACACACACACACACACACACACACACACACACACACTCTGACTCCATTGCTGTTCTGGGTGACTACATCTTCCTCTTGCATTCATTAAAAATCCTCTCTTTTTCTGTCTGTTTGTGTCTTTCCCCTCAGATAAGTATCCAAAATATCAATGTGGAGTAAAAATAACATGATATGAGGGAAGGAGAGTGAAAACAGGAGAAATGCTGATATTATTCTCACAGCAGCCAGGTCATTACTTGCCATTACTGCAGTAATATGACTACAGGCCCACACACTCCATTCATTTACACTATAAAACACCATCAATGCCTTGGAGCCATTTGACCAACCCAAACCCAATCTTCAGTCACATAGCGCCAGAGTGAGTTTATGTCCAGAGATTAATCATATGAGACAAATTTAACAGCAGTGTGAGCACGCAGCATGCTATAATATCCACTGTGAGTTTCTGATCAGTGTGAGCGGTGAGATGAAATTTCACCATATACAGTAACAGCTCCAACACAACGCACATTCACATACTGATCCATTAATTACTGAACACACACTGGTATAAATCAATGCTCTTTAAGTATCATTGAGGTAATGGTATAGTTTATGTCAATACTCTGATATTCTGAACAAAATAAAAGGCTCTTTCATGACTGTTTCTGAACACACTTAAGTACACTTTTAAAAATGAATCAATGAATCTAATGAATCTAATTACAAATGTAATGTTGTCTAGTTATATATATATATAAGTGTAATTGAGACAAAGCAGCACTTTTTGACTCTGATTCATGTCCACAAAGTATAAAATCACTCCAACACTTTTTTACACCCCACTTTTTAACTGTACACCATTTAGAGCCATAAAACACCATTACTGGCCTGTAAAAGACAGAAATGCCCCTGATACGGTGCACTGTAATCTAGCGGATGCGAGGTTGATTGAACGCTCTCTGAGATGTGTCTCTAATAGGGTTCAGTCCAGCACAGCTCCTGAACCCACACCACGACACTCGGCCTAATGAAGAACGATGGGAACACATTGTTTGACAGCGACACGCTCGGTGTCATCCAATCAGCAGTCTTTATGAAAGCTTATACACGGATCAGATAGACAGGCACAACAATAACCGAAAACCGTATTGAATATCGAAGGCACAGGGGTATGTCTCCTGTTTGATTTATGGCTTTCCAAATATAATCCTGAGTGTGTGTGTGTGTGTGTGTGTGTGTGTGTGTGTGTGTGTGTGTGTGTGTGTGTTCTAAGGAATCTTTCAGGACGATCTGTGAGCCGAAGCTGTAACAAGATGATTGCGGCACTTTTTTTATGTTCACAAACACACACACACACACACACACACCCCTCAGTGCTCATTCATTACCCTCAGGTATCACACACTGATAGAGGAGCGTTCTCTCTCTTCTTCTTCTGAGACTGTAAAGTATAGAAATGAAGAATGCCATTTAACATCTAGACTATTTATCAAGTGCTGCTGGTCATGTTGTTGATATGTCAGCAAACTGTTTGCTTTGTACATTCAGTTTAACAGCTTTGAGTTTAAGAGGGCAAACTTTATATTTTATGTTTCTACACTTCCATTATATGTTGCTTCTCTCTGTTCAATAATTGCATGTCCTGAATGAATGAGCGAGGTTTTCTAGTGGACTTACTTCATGACCTATTTCAGACGTGGCCAAATAATAATTTAAAATCAGAAGATGACCTCAGCTCACTTAAATTCACAGGAAGTACGCTCTGTGTTCTTTTATTTATTTATTTTATTTTATTTAAAAAAAAAAATTCGTTCAACAGTTTTTGTCTTTTGACAAAAATATTCCTTATCTTATTACATATATATATATATATATATATATATAATTATGACTAAATATTAGCGAAATGTAAGGAATCTTTATATATATATATATGTACATGTTTTTTTTTTCATTATATTTTGAATTAAATTGAGTTAGTATTTCTTTCTCAAAATGCAAATGTCCCAAAAATGACCCCAGTGTCTTTAAAATCCAGCTGTGCTGGGACGAGTTATGAATGAATGAAATGCATTTCGTGAGACTGTGCAATTATTACATGTTTTCACACAGATCCAGTATTGTTTTATCTTTTCCAGGTAAACCTGGCCTTCACATGTACGTGTGCCCGAAGCACAGACTAGCAGACTAGTAAAGTGTGGTGCATTAGAGAGGCCGAGTGAGCAGTCGAACAGCATTAGAGAGCAGCAGATACACGACTGAGGACAGAGAGATGAGACTTAAACGAAAAATGCAGGAGAAAAACCCAGAGGGATTAGAGAGAGAGAGAGAGAGAGAGAGCTGGATGATGGTAGAGTCTCTCTCAGAACTGAAGGCAGAAGCAACAGGAGAACATAAATCGATTACAAATGAGTCACGCACAAACACAGTCAGATATTAGCTGAGGTTATGGAGAGGTCAGGTGTTTCTCCAGCAAAGCCAGTGAAGCAGAACAGAGCTGAAGTCCTCAGAGTCTGCTGGAGCTCACATCATTACTGCAACTACTTCTGCTGCCTTTCTGCAAATACATAACAGCTCTGGCCTCTAGATGCCAATACACAAGTTTGAAATTGATACTTTAATACTATACTCTACACACACACACATATATATATTTATACACACACACATTTTTATTTTTGTTTTTGGGTTAGAGTTCAAATCAATAAGTATGAGCACCAGTAATGGCAGTGCTTGCTTTAGCAAACACACCGCTAATTATTCGGTATAATTATTGTTTGCATGAATATGCTGAATGTGCAGGATTGTATTACGGCCTCAGTGTTTGAAGGACACACACATTCAGAGGATGTCTTCTGTCCTCATGTTAAATTGTGAGCATTTGGGACAATTACAGGTGCTGCGCTCTCATTTCCCTGCTCGCTTTCCACGGCCAGTCCTGCCAGCGTTTTCTGGAAAACAGCAGATGTTGGTGATCCAGAGGCTTCATCTGCTGCTCTTCAGAAGGGTGTGAGGATTGAAGGTTCAGGAGGACAGGAGAGTGTATCGAGGGTCACTCTTGAAGACGCCGCTATCATCGTGGGACTTCACTGGCTCTGAAGAATTCTGGAGGGTTTTTAAAGCTTTGCACATCCAGTGTTCGTCCAGAGAGGAATAACAATGTGAATAACAAGGAGGAGACAGCTGTGAGATGTTGTAGTTTGCTGAACTTCTTTCATGATGATCAAACCAGACTGCCCGTGTCTCTCTGGCTGTACAACATGTGTTTGTTCATTTATTTGTACAGTTTTAAGACTCAAGAGATTTGATTAAATGCATGACTTTGCTCTAGCATTGTGTGCCTTCATTGGTTTTACATTTTGTACTTATTTTTATTTTTGAATGTCCACTATTGTTCCTGTGCTGTCTAAACCCTTTAAATGAAGTGAAATCTTTTCATATATTTTAGATTAATTATCAGTTACAATTCTGCATCCTGGTTGCTTCCTCAAGCTGTTTTGAACGGAATGAGACTTTGTTGAACAGCTTTAATTAAGGTACTTTTATGTGAAATAGAGTGAGTTAATATTATTATGAGTTATAACAATTGTGGCACTACATTTAATACTACAGTATAATCATTGTGTAAATGCAAATGTTACTTTTGAATATTCTCTGAACATTCTGTAACAAGTAGTAACATCCCATCCAACATTACATTAATGTTTGATAAACAGTATATGATGTATAAATACAATTTTATTAAAGACCAAATGACTCTGAACTAATGTTTTATTAATGATACTGCAAGAAAGTTTGGTCATAGATTTGAGAGAATCTGATTACACTTGCAGAATGATAATTTACTCATGAGGTTTGACCTTTGTTCTCCTGCGCAGATCTGTGAACAGTCTTTACTCCCAGAGCCACGGCACGTCCAAAATCACCCTCACCTGACAGCGACGCAGTGCATTATGGGTAGTCATGACCTCACTGGAGCCCAACAGCCTTGAGATTCCTGACTAACTCAGCCTGTTTCTGCAAAACACCTGTTGTTATGGCCGTCAAACCAGGCGAGACATAAATGATTTAATAAGCAAGCATGTTGTTATGCAGCAAAATCGGGTTATGACTTCAGCCTTATATCATTCTTTGCTGAAGATGAGCACAAACACACATCCAGACCATGTTTTTCAGCCTAAACACATGGAACTGTGGAAAACAAGGATTGTACTCACCGCAAGTGCTTAAGTGAATCGTTTTTAACATGTATGTAATAATTCTCAATCTTTTTTTTTTCAGTAAAATTGTTTTTTTTCCTTAAAATTCTATATAATTTTAAGTAAATTTTTTTTTATTTTTTTTATTTTATTTATTTAGTTTTATTTTTAACTATAATAACCCCGATTCAGTGACAATATTCTTGATTTCTTAAATAGTTTTTTATTTTATTCTTTTATTCTTTCTTATAAGCTAATCTAATAAAATCCCTTCACAGTTTGCCAGTGACCTGATTCAGTGTGATTCTCACATTCACACCCTGGATTCTGTGCTCAGTAGTTCTGAGAGTCTTTAACCTGTTGTCACGCTCGTGACTCAGTTAATTAGGAGGCTGTGAGGCGGCTTCATTTGTTCTCCGGTGATTGGAAACTGAGAGGACGTCTCACCTGTGACACCTGCAGGGGAAACTCATGAATAATAGATGGAGGAGATCTCACCTTCAGTTCAGAGCGATGCGGCCGCTCACCTGCCGAGAAGCACCGACTCAAATTTAACGGCCGATAAACAAGGCCATCGATACACAGTAGGATGCCAGTCGAGTGCACGGTTAGCTTCCTTTTCAATGGGGTAACATCAACCAAACTCCAGTCTGCCTCCTAAATGATTTTATTACAGAGTTAAAATTCCATGTCAGGGCTCTGGAGTGACCTGTGTGAGGTTATATAACGCAGTCGACTCGTATTGATCTGGAACACCTACAGACCGGCTCAGATCATCATCAGTGAGAAGATCCACTGCATCTCATGTCGATCTGCTGCAACATCCGTAAGGCTGCCGTGATGAAATGAAGATCAACTCACACAGTGCATGCATGTCATGTTCCTCCATATTCCACAGCTCTTATTAAACCTTTATTATAACTAATTCCAGTATGATCTCTTTAACTAATTTGGCTCTCAACTAGTTTGGCACACACCTACTTAGAAATGCAGATTTTAACAGACTATCTGAAATATTTGAGATTACAATTAATGTTAGATGCTAGCGAGGGGGGTCAGCCAATTAAACTCTGTTATGACATAATTTACCTGCATCAGTGATTAATCACATGTAGCCATGTTCAGATGTTTAAAACAAAGATGGTGGTGTCCAGGTCAAGGGAAGCATGTTCCAGTCAAGCAACTGCTATTGATATGAAAGGAACTGATAATTGGGCATTTGAAAATGTTGGGTGAATAACTGAACTGAACTAAAATGATAAGTAATAAATTAAAATAAATGTTTAATTTTGCCAGGAATAAATTATTTCACCAAATATGCAAATCACTGCAGTCACAGCTGGGAATTTGAATTATTTTTGTGTTACTTGTAATATGAACATATGAACAAAAACTTAAATAGTACATCAGTGATGGTAAAACATTATACTGGCAGGAGCTGTGGACATGTGGTTAAACAATTCTTCATAAATTAAAATTAACAGAAAGAAAGACAGACAGACAGACAAACAGAAAGAAAGAAAGAAAGAAAGAAAGAAAGAAAGACAGACATCAATGCTCATTTCCAAGAAATAATAGTACTTCATACTTCTGCGAAACTATGTCATATATTTTCCCCCAAGAACTTCATGAGTCTTTTTAATGTCTTTTTAATGGCTGTTCTTCATTAATATCTCAGGACAGTTACACCACCCTCACATTTTTGAATTCATCCCCTGCAAGAACATCAAAAGGAATTTGAATTCAGAATATGACTTCATGTGTAGTAGTGTGAATTCAAGTCATTGTCAGATATTTATACTTGTTTTTCAGCAGTGAGATCGCTAGGATGTCTGCGGTGGGCATTTGGAAATGTTGGATGGACAACTGAACTGTACTAAAATGATAAGTAAATTTACATAAACATTGAATTTGACCAGGCATGTATTATTTCACCATACATACAAAACACTGCAGTCACAATTGGGAATTTGTGATATTTAGTGTTACTTTTGATATGAATCCTTACTACTTTTTGAAACAATGTAATAGTTTGTTGTAAGGTTGAGCTGGATGTCAGTGCAGGTACTGTATATCGCGACATTTGTATAGATTTTATCTTGTGATCAAATGGAGAACAGAAACTCCAAGATCCTCCATTGATCCTCCATCAGCACTCATATCACAAATTAATTCAATCAAGACTCCAACTCTATAAAACAATCATACACATTATCCGCTGTCGTGAGGAGCTTACACCATAAGACTCTCCGAAAAATCTGAACTGCCCTGACATTTGTACATGGCTGTAATAGACACACAATCAGTGACTATTGTATTGTTGCACAGTAAATATCACAGCTCTACTGTAATGTCAAAGCTCGACATATCACATTCTCAAGTATCTAATGCATTTATTAAATTGGAAAAACATGATAAAAATATAACAGATACTCATATGCTCAAAAGTTTATTAATATATCATACGAGTATTTTCAGAATATTTAACTAGCTTTAAAACCTCCAGAACAGCATTACTGGCCTGAGCACGTCTTCCAGAGCGTCGTATTGATGATGGTGTGGTGTTATTTTGTGTGTCTGGCTTTTTATTCATCTCAGTATTGACCCTGTGTGTTCATTTAAATGGAGTTTGTCCATTTTAACATGTTGTCATATTTATCAGTCTGCTTGTGTTGGCGGTGCTGACCACATATCGATATTACTGTTCAGCCATAACTGCCTTCTGCCTCATTCCCAGAGAAAATAAATCGGCCCCCCCAGATTCACGCAGGCCAAAGAAAACCAATGGGGTGTGAGGTGAACCTGTCAAGAAGTCGTCCAGCTCATATTTCAAGAAAATACAAAGAAAGACATGACAAGTTGCAGTTTTTATTAGAGAAATCCAAGCCTTGAAAATCAACAGTAAAATACTGTAATATGTTATAGTTAATTAGTTTACTGTAGGTTTCCTTATATGGTGAAAAACTGTCTGATAAGACATTTGATGTAATTTCACAGTAAAATACTGTTATGTACAGTTTTTGAAAGTTAAAATAAGATAAACATATCTTTTAAATAATTGTTTCTTATTTTTATTTCTCTCTCTCTCTCTCTCTCTCTCTCTCTCTCTCTCTCTCGTCAGCAATCTACACTTAGGTTTATGTTGCATTTTATGTTGTTGTATTTAAAAGAAAAAATAAAAAGCTACATTTAAATGTAATATATATATATATATATATATATATATATGTATAAATATATATATATATATACTGTATATTAAATATGCATTATTTTAGTGTCATATTTGTTCATATGATAGTGTTTTGTATTTATAGGTATAACACTGTGCACCTTTTATGTATTAATTCATAGGTTTATGGACTAATAATACAACTGTTGATTTGGTCATTAATATAGCAATTGCTGATGATATGGCATTAAATAATAAATCAAACACAGGTTTGTGAAAAATTAGTTTTTTTTATGATGATGATGATTGTCAAAGGTACAAAAGGCAAGGGAAGTTTATTTGCATAGCACATTTTGTACACAATAGTAATTCAAAGTGCTTTACGTAAAAGAAAGTAAAATAATCATGAAGAACAGGCAATTTTAAAACTTTGGAAATTATTATATAAAAGTAGAAATAGAAAATGATTTTACATAAAATACAGTGAAAACATAAAATACAGTGCAATCGGTTCGGACATCACACACTGCTCATTCAATAAATGCACAGCTAAACAGATGAGTTTTGAGTCTAGATTTAAATGTGACTAGTGTTTTAGCACATCTGATCTCTTCTGGAAGCTGAATCCAGCTGCGGGCGGCATAGTAACTAAAGGCGGGCTCCCCTTGTTTTGTGTGGACCCTTGGTATTTCTAACTGACTCGATCCTAGTGATCTGAGTGGTCTGTTAGGTTTATATTCAGTGAACATATCTGCAATGTATTTCAGTCCTAGGTCACTGAGTGACTTATATACGAGTAAAAGTACTTTAAAATCAATTCTAAATGTAACTGGAAGCCAGTGTAAGGACCTGAGGACTGGTGTGATATGCTCAGATTTTCTGGTTCTAGTCAGAATCCTGGCAGCAGCGTTCTGGATGAGCTGCAGCTGTCTAATGGTCTTTTTGGGAAGGCCAGTGAGGAGCCCATTACAATAGTCCACCCTGCTGGTGATAAAGGCATGAACAAGTTTCTCCAAGTCTTGGCTGGAAACAAAACATCTAATTCTTGCAATGTTTTTTTTTAATGATTTAGTTCCTGCTTTGACATGACTACTGAAACTAAGGTCTGTCTACAGAATCACACCAAGATTCATGACTTGATTTTTAGTTGTTTGACCCCTAGAGTCAAGGTATGCATTCACCTTGAACACTTCATCTTTGTTTCCAAATGCAATGACTTCAGTTTTTTCCTTGTTTAACTGAAGAAAGTTCTGGCACATCCAACTATTAATTTCATCAATACATTGGCAGAGGGAGTCAATGGGGCTGTAGTCATTTGGAGATAAGGCTAGGTAAATCTGGGTATCATCAGCATAGCTGTGATAGGCAATTTGGTTCTTTCTCATTATTTGACTTAGGGGAAGCATATACAGGCTAAACAAGAGCGGTGCAAGAATTGAGCCTTGTGGGACTCCGCATGTCATGGACGTCCACTTAGACTTATGCTCTCCTAGACTCACATAATAGCCTCTCCCTTCTAAGTATGACCTGAACCATTTGAGGACCATCCCAGAAAGCCCGACCCAGTTTTCCAGTCTCTCTAATAGTATGTTATGATCAACAGCGTCAAACGCAGCACTGAGATCTAGCAATACCAGCACCGATATTTTGCCAGAGTCACAATTTAAGCGAATTTAATTTATTATCTTAATGAGTGCTGTCTCTGTGCTGTGATGTGGTCGGAAACCAGAATAAAATTTGTCCAGGTATCCATTTGAGCATAAGTATTTATTCAGCTGATTAAAATCTACCTTTCTATAATTTTGCCTATAAAGGGAAGATTAGATATTGGTCTATAATTGCTCAAAATGGTGTTATCAAGATTGCTCTTTTTTTTCAGTGGGGGCTTAACAACTGCAGTTTTCAGGGAGTTTGGAAATGTCCCAGAAAGAAGTGAGGTGTTCACCACTTCTAAGAGATCTGCTTCTAAACCGTTAAGTACACTTTTGAATAAAGATGTGGGAAGTGTGTCAAGCAGGTTGACGATATTAGGTGCTGCACTATGTTTTCCAAAATGTTGCTATCAATTGCTTCAAAAATAGTCATAGTAAAATAAGGCTGTCTTTATAGATGCTATAGTGGATTTCAAGTTTCGTCTTCCGCCACATCTGCTCAGCTTTTCTGCATTGTATTTTTATAGTCTGAACTGCTGTTGATCTTCTCCAAAAGGATTTCTGTCTGTTTGTTTTCTTACTGACTATTATTGGAGCAATATCATAAAAAACATTCTTAACTTTTGAGTTAAAGGAATCAAGGAGAGCATCAACAGAGTCTGCAGAAATGCTTGGTGTTAAAGATATAGCCTCCATAAATAGTACACTTGTGTTCTCGTTAATGCATCTCCTTCTGACAAAGACCAATCTAGATTCAGTGGTAGCAGAGATCAAAATATCAAAGAAAATAGAAGTGATCAGATAGTGCTATGTCCTTAATAACAATGGATGAAATGTTTAGACCCCTACTGATGATTAAGTCTAGAGTGTGTCCACCTTTGTGTGTGGGTCCATGCACATGCTGAGTCAAGTCAAAAGTGTTTAGAACCGTTACCATTTCTTTTGTAGTTCTGTTTTCTGCATTATCTATGTGAATAGTAAAATCCCCTGCAATAGAAAATCAGTCAAACTCTGAGGAAATCATTGATAACATTTCTGTGACCTCTTCAACAAAGGCTGGAGAGTATTTTGGAGGCCTGCAAATAATAATAAACAGAATGCGTGGAGCACCTTTCAGCACAATCCCTAGATATTCAAAAGACAAGTACTGACCAAATGACACTTGCTTGCATTTATAGACATCTTTAAATAGAGCAGCTACACCCCCACCTCTCCTAGCAGTCCTGCAGACACTCATGTAAGTGAAGTTATGAGGGGCTGCTTCATTAAGGACTGTTGCACTGCAGCTGTCTTCTAGCCATGTTTCATTTAGAAACATAAAATCCAGATTGTTTGTGGTTATAAAATCATTGATTAGAAATGATTTTTTAGTGAGCGAATGTTTAAAAATGCTAACTTGATGGCAGTGCTATGTGTCTTTACATCAATCTTAGTTTGATGCATAATAGGTTGCAGATTAGATGAGTTTGCCCTTCGGCTTGAGATGGCCTTAAACTTTCTATCACATGATAAAACTGAAATAGATAAATTAGTAATTAAGTAATTTTGTGTAACATTGTTACTGTACATTTAAGTTAAATCACTAATAACATAAGATACCGCTACCATATTTTTATTCATTTATCTTATTGTGTGTGTGTGTGTGTGTGTGTGTGTGTGTGTGTGTGTGTGTGTGTGCGTGCGTGCATATGTTCACATGTGTGTGAGAGTCTCTGCACCATCAAACCACTCATATACAGTAAAGACAGATGTTTAAAAGCTGCTGTCGCTCTGAACCCTTTTCTCAAGGCACTTTTAGACCCGCAGAGAAGTCTTTCACAGGTGTGAACAGATCTTTGAAAGAAAAAAGACTTATATCTGTTTTTATCTGCAATGCTCTGAAAGAGCAAAACTGAAAACTCAAGACATTTTGAGAATTTTTTTAGAGAGAAGTTGCCATAAAACCTGCTGCTTAATATGCATGCAAACTTTCTGTGGTCTCTTGGGAAGACTGCAATCCTGCTTGAGTCTTTGAGTCGTGGCAGTCAAACATCGCCGTTTCATCAAGAGAACATTTCTGAGCTTCTACAAACGCCGTCAGTCAAGAAGAACATTAGTGTGAAACTGAGAAACCTCAGATGTACAAAAACAAACATGTCCGACCATTTAAAATGGAAGGATTTGAAGATCTCTTGGTCTAACATAAAATATTTACGCCATTTAATTTAACACTGTAAAAATCAGAAGCAAGTGCAAACCTCAATCTATTATTAAAGATGAAGATCAAAAATCACTGGATTTGTACATGTTCTGAAGACAAGTTTGTCAGTGCAAAACACCAAGATATCAGGTCAGACAATTTCTAGACAATAGTTGTTTATTGTATGATGGTTTAGTAACAGCACCTCTCCTCAGCAAACCATGAGGAAACATTCAGATTCATAACATTTTAAAATATTGAGAATGAAAAATCTAAATCCATGCAGCTCATTAATTTTGGGAATTTATATATATATATATATGTATATATGTATGTATATATCCAAACCATTATATAGTTATATGAAAATGAATACGGCCAAACAACTTTAATTTTGACAGCCTCACTGAATACTTTGCGGCAACCAGAAAAATAAATGTAACTGACAATTGGAAATGTTTGCATTTAATGCTGCAGTGTAACGTTGTCACACAATGACTAACTTGGTACTCTGTAGCATGTCTGGACCGGTCACCCTCACACACAGAGAGACCACACGACCACTCTTCGGTGAGATTTAGCACTTTCCTTTACCTGATCTGTAGTAAGGAGAAATAATCAGTGGATCAAAAGGCGACCGCTTCTTCCTCTCTGGCACACAGAGTCAATTACGGGGAGAGCTCAATAATACATGTGCTCCTTAGCCTTGCAAACAGGTGGACTGAGATTATACAATAATGAAACATAAATTATACTGTTTACAATATGTATCTTTGTCTTTCTTATACATCACATTTCTATTAATACATCACAAGGTAAGGGTATAAAATAGTACAATAAATAGATTACAATATTACATTGGAAATAAAATCTATATAACATTAATTTATGCATTAATTCCAGTATTTATACATTAAACACACTACTAATTATAATACCATTTGTATGAATAAATCAGTACTCCTATACGTTACATATCTAAATTAATCATTTAATACATTTAGCACTGTACTATTTGTAGGCCGCACCACGTGCGTCAAGCACTGCATGAATCATTAAATCAGATTTTCACCCATAACACTCTACATTGAATACATTCACAGTCACTAAATCTCTTTTCTTTAATAAAACAGAACCAATTAAACAACATACCTGTAGTAAGGAGAAATAATCAGTGGATCAAAAGGCGACCGCTTCTCCCTCTCTGGCACACTAAGCATATAATGCTAATTAGTTAACGTCACAATGCACATCGTTAAGGTCAAATAACACCTCAAAATATACATTTTCATCATAACTAATACAATCAAGTGCTAGTATAAAATAAATCACATTCATCCAGCGATAAATACGCATTTTGGACAAAACATATCATCATACCAGAGTCAATTACGGGGAGAGCTCAATAATACATGTGCTCCTTTGCCTCACACACAGGTGGACTGAGGCTATCGCACATCGCACGTGGGGGAAAACCCATAGACAGTAAAAGAAATGGACACAGCGACCCCATTGGAACTCAATTGAGACAAGTGAAGCCCGTTTTTACCGATTTTTAGCACTTCTGTTTCTGACGCGCAGAAACTAAGCTTGATGACGTCAGCAACCTGTCTGACGGATGTAAATCTTCTAGTAGCTGTGCGTGCAAACTGCCATCGTTAATCTTTGGCGTGAGTGAGCAGGAGTAAGTATTCTGATTAATTATTTTGTATAGTATTTTAAAATGTAACGCCGGGGCTTGTATCTATGGGCTTCTCTCTTGACGTCTCCCCGATTGCCTGCGAGCTTCCCCTCCTGTCTGTACGGTAATTTCTCTACTGTGCGACAGAGAGTTGAGTGGTTATGACGCAATCGTTAGCCTATTTT
This sequence comes from Carassius carassius, assembly GCF_963082965.1. Taxonomy (NCBI): domain Eukaryota; kingdom Metazoa; phylum Chordata; class Actinopteri; order Cypriniformes; family Cyprinidae; genus Carassius; species Carassius carassius. The sequence continues at coordinate 43,293,798 of NC_081757.1, read as the reverse complement.
TATAAAAGCTGTTTCTACAGGGCAATAATGTAAGATAGAAGGTAATGGAGCCCTTTATACATTGCCGTGCATCTTTAGAAATAAATAATGGACAAATGGAGTCTTTAAATGCCTCGGATGTAAAGTTATTCGCTGTCAAAGTGACGCCAAAATGAATGGGAGTCAATGGGATGCTAACGCAAGTGAAGTTCTGCTACAAGATGGCGGCACGCGGCTGACTTCAACTTCCGGTCGACTTCCTTCCCTCCTGGGAAAACCCCGGATGTGTTCCACTGATATAATTCCCCTCCCCAGACAGAATCCCAAAGAAAAAGTTCCATGAATCTAATATTATGTAATTTTAACTTGCAAACAATAATAAATGAACAAAATTTTGTGGAGTTCACTAACCCATTCTTATTATGAAACTAACAGAATTTATAGTAGCATAAACAGAATATATACATACAAAAAAAATAAATAAATAAATAAACCAATATAGGAATTAAAAGAAAGCAAATTAAATTGAGTCAATTATACACACCAGTTACAACTGCGTGGTACTACAACAACTGTTTCAGAGTTATAATAATGGACTATAGCTTTATAAAGGATATATTCTGTGGACACATGCAGTCTAGACTTGGCACCTTATTTTGCTTTATTTCTGTGAATGTGCAGACTTCCGATTCATTAACCGTTCTAATAACTAGAAGAACAACACATTATTTGTGCTACAAACCAGTGCTTATAATTATAACAATTCATTACAATAATATGATAAGAAACACCAGTTTACATGTGAATCAGCACTAGCCGTTTTTGTGCATCTAAAATAATTGGAAGCAAATGAGACCAGAAGTAGTGCACATTCAAGTTACAAATTGGGGAGCTGCTCTTACTTTATAAAGAACATGGTATATTGAGAAAAGCACACTAAACTTGAAGATCTTGCTGCAAACGAGAGCAGGAGATATTGTGTAAAATGCTGGTTATATGGAGATGAACTGGGTTTGTTTTATGCAAATGACACTCGCTAGTTTATAATCATTGGCAGAGCAAATGAATGTGCATTATGCATCTGCTGTGAATCTGGCGCCCATAGCATGAGAACTTCTGCACGCATGAATTTGTAAACTGTACATAGTTATTAGTGAAGGAGAGCCATGACTTATTCAGAAGCCTTTCTCAGTGGAAACTTCTGTAGGTTTCCCTCAGTAAATAAATGATGAGCTGGAGTTTGTGAAGTGCTGTGAATGTTGTGGCCTTGGGATCTCTACCTCGGGCACTAGACTATGGGGTTAGATCTCTGAAAAAATTCTCAGCCTGAAATATCATATTTTGGGCGCACAAAAGACAAACACAAAAACTTGTGTACATGCAAAATGCACTTTTGTGCACTCAAAATATGTTCTTTCGGACACATAGTTGTTGCAGAGATCTAGTCCCATACTAGACCGAGTGTTCCCAAAGTGATACTGCGTTATAAGACAGTTCCTCATACCAACCAAAACTGGCTCACTTTCCTTTTTGTTGTACTTATCATGCTGTTGGTTTAGAAACTTGCTAAGGGCAAATGCTACAAATACATTGTGAATTAAATTTTGCTAGATCATTTTCGTTTATGCAGAATATTTTAAAGTTCATAATGTGCAGGAATCACAACCGTCAAAAGCAGTTTATAAGCTCATTAAACATGGTGAACATAGACTGTCATGACAATAATACAGAAACAAAGCCGTTTTATTTCATTTTGTGCCATTCTATTTTCAGTATTAAAGGAACAGCTCACCAAAAAATGTTTTCATTGTTTTCATTTGCTGAAAACATGCTCACCCTCAGGCCATTCAAGATAGAGATGAGTTGAGTTTGTAGATGAGTTTGTTTCTTCATTTGTTGGACTGGAGTGCTGTGGGTTACTTTTGGATTATTGTGATGTTTTTATCAACTGTTTGGACTCTCATTCTGATGGCACCCATTCACTGCAGAGGGTCCATTGATGAGCAAGTGATGCAATGCTACATTTCTCCAAATCTGATGAGGATGAGCACATTTTCATTTTGGTTTAACACACACACACACCCACACACACACACATGTATGACGCATTAAACAAAATTAAATCTGCAACAAATGGTGTTTTTAATTCTGTAACATGACTCTCATTACTGTAATATTCAGGCTGATTAGATTTCATGTTTTTTCATGTTTTTGTTCACTCACAGACAAGAGCTGTCTTATTAGTGCATTTCTATCACTTCTAAATGAAAAGAAAATTTGAAACTGAAATTAAGGGTCGTGATCATCAGACAACCAGAAATGAGTCTGTTATGAGCATTTAAAGCTGATGTTCAACACCCTTTCATCCTTTTTTAGTAGTAGTAGTAGCATAACTGCAATAACTAAAACGGTCTGTTTTGTTGTTGTTAGACTTTATGTAAGTACCTTCATTTAATTCATTTAATTCCTTCATATATTTTGGTGCACTGTATGTATGCATGTGTGTGTGAGTGTTGTAGAATTTTTTATCAGTTCATTAATTTAGTTATTTAGTTTAGTTTAGTTATTTTTTTTATGTTTTGTATTTGAAGAGGAACTGTCTGCATTACAACAGAGAATGCACAAAATTTTTCAAAAAAAATTCAGGCCATTTATCATCAACAACAACCCCCAGAGTAAAACCGTCTTCTGTGGTCCTGTGAAAGTTGTTGGGATCAAGGCAACAGATTTGTCAGTAACCAGGCTTTATGTGCCTTTATTTAAAGAGCAAGATCTCTTTAATTAGCATTTGGAGATGAAGTTATAACACAGAGGTTCACTCACTTAATCCTTGTGTAGACTGTGAATGATCACTGAGCGTCTTCCAAATGGAGCGTGTTTGAGTTTAGTCAGATTGTATTTGTCTGTATTGTAATTTTGATAAAGATCGGATCTCATTTCATGAGTAACTACTGCAGACATCCAGGTTTCAGCGAGCGTCTCTTTGTAAAGCAGCTTTACAATGAGAGATTCATAAAGCCATCAGCGCTGAAATGAGCTGCTCGAACTGATCAGACTGACATGATCAGGGATCCTGCTAAAAATAAACCCTGCTCATTTCTAACCTCGAGACAGTGCCAGCGTTCACATACCAGCCCTCACTTACATCATTTAGCTCAGTTTATTCAGAGTTTGCTGTATTGTTTCATTCTTATTATACTCTTTGTAACACAGTAAAAATTATGCTTAAATATACATAAAGATAATACAAAAAAAGACCAAACGCACCATAACACTAGTCAATATGACAGTAGATTTCTGAAGTTTAGATTTAAATAGACACTGAAAAATTCCAGTGTTGAGAAAATAAATAAATAAATACACAGCATACAGGTTTAGAACGACATGAAGGTGAATAAATGATGACAGCATTTTCATTTTGGGGTGAAATGATGATCCATCAAAGGCACCAGAGCATGTTATTTACAATCTATGAAATAACTCAGGAAATATTTAAAATAGAGAGAGAGAGAGAGAGAGAGAGAGAGAGAGAGAGAGAGAGAGATAAATAATAATGTGGTCACTGTAAATGTATAGTCAGTGTTAGATTGTCAGTATTGTAATACAGTAATACTACTAATTTAATGCACATTTTACAACAAAAATGTCTTTCACATTAACTGTTTTTTAGAGTTAGGGTCATTTCACTAGATTGTCTATACTGTAATAGTGTAAAAAGTAATGCAATTGGTTTATTTAAATAAATAAGGGCAATACAACAAAAAGCTGCTACAATATTTTATGCACATTTTATAATATAAAAAAATCACTTTGCAACAATTTTTTAGAACAATAAAATGAAGCAACAACAACAACAATAATAATAATAATAATAATAATAATAATAATGAAAATCATTGATGCTTTCTTTAATTATGAGGTGAAATAATTCCCAGTTCTCCTGTCCAATTAAATTAGAACAAAATAAATTAAATGTAATTAATTTAAGAAAAAAAAATCAGAAACATTGAATTTTCATTTAGTTTAGTACTGAAAAAAAATATATGAATGCATGTATAAACAAAAACTACTAAAAATGACAAAAAACACAACAAAATGACAAGTTAAACTTATTATTAAAATCAAAACAGAAAATATAAAACCAAACACTGTCTGGAAACATTATTCAGCTAATCTGGTATCTCTGTGACACTAAAATAATGCCTGAATTCACCTTTTTAAATGGCACAGCATTTGGGTTGAATGTGCTTTAAAAGACTTCAGTTATTTTAACCGTTTAACCTAAATCTGTGTCTGTGAGTGAGATAAATGCTTGAGCAGAGAGACGAGGATCTGTCCTTCAGCTCTAAGGAGATCCTGTGATGATTAGATGATGTTATCTGTGTTTGGACTTCAGCTGCAGTTCAGGCCGTCTTCATATATTTAATTAAAATGGCATCGGCCAGAAGAAAGGCCAGTTATCTAACACAGATGCCTCTTTGCCCTCTAATTCAAAGATTATCTGCTGTGATTGGCATCTGGATGTTGAGATGGAGCGAGTGGAGAAAAGGAACATGCGGTGAAATGACCCGACACACACACACACACATCGCTGTCACCTGACCGCTCCATTTCCATGGCAACTATCAGGCGAACAGCATCGCTGATGAACAGCTGTGGTTCTGTGCTGAGATTGTACGATGCGTGTCTGACATGCTGCTCTTACTAGTCCTGCAGGTGTTTATATGTGCAAATTCCCAGATTATTCACCATATTTTCCAAGAGGTCATAGTCCACAATGCAATGCACTCGACTTGATTATGCATTTTTATTGCAATGAGATGTAATGCCACCTTAAAGCAGAACTGGACATGATGTTATGTGCACATGAATGAGTATCATGACATGTCACAATGAAGAGAATAAAACCATAAGAAGCTTAAAAATAAAGTGGAAAAAAGAGGTCATACATGTGAATGACAGTATTATTATTATTAAGAAATAAATACTTTTATTTAGCAAGGATGCAGTAAGTTGATCCAAAAGTTACCATAAAGACATTTATAATGTCCAAAAATAATTATATTCCAAATAAATGCTGTTCTTTTAATATTTCTATTAATCTCAGAATCCTGAAAAATCTAATGCATCACTGTTTCCACAAAAATACTGGGCAGCACAACTGTTTTCAACATTAATAATAATCAGAAATGCATATTAGAATGATTTCTGAAGATCATGTGACACTGGAGTAATGATGCTGAAAATAATATCTCACAATTTTACTGTATTTTTTTTATGCAGAATTTCCAACTTACTAGTTGTAAAAGTGAATAATGATCAATGAATTTGAGCAAATAAAACAAACATATTACTTACACGTTACATGATAATAAAAACTTTTTGGCAAACATTTAAAGACGCAGGTGTGTAAACATTACACCTGCAGAAAAATACGCAGCATGGCATAACATCATTTATTATTTATTCTGGATTTAAGGCGATGTTTGTTTGTTGACAGTCAGTAACAGCAGCGCTTCCTGTTTGATACTCCAACTGTCAGGGAACGAGTCGCTTCTGTGATCGAAGTCTGAGATTTCAATCCTTGTTTACTAAACCATTTACTAAAACTAAAACATAAAACACCAATGGAAATCATTTTAGGTCATTGGCATAAAGCAGAATTACAAGAAAATCCATCTATTGATGACCACTGATGCAATGATACATTTCTCAAAATCCAATAAAGAAACAAACTCATCCTAATCTTGCATGATCTGAGGATGAGAACATTCTCTGCTAAGTTAAATTTTTTTGGTGAACTAATTCTTTAACATTTTTCTTTAAGAAGTTTACTTGAAATGACAGAATTGTCTATTAAAGTTTCACAGTCGGACCTCAATTACTACTCGGTTGCAGCACTGAACAGAAAAAGGGCAATAAACACATTTTACTTTAGATGTTATTTATACTTGATTTTAGTTAACTGCTCTCCAGTGAGCAAAGATTGACCATAGTTAAAGAAACATCAAGTAAATATTTAGGGTAAGTGTACCCATTAAGCCCATGTACCCTTTAAGCCCACGATCAACTCTGAAGTAAAATAAAACAAAGACAAAATCATATTTTTTGCCGCTCATTATTTTAACCAATCCAGTGATTTGTTTCTTCTCTGACATTTTTTATTGCATACCAATCACATTTGGCAATGTTGAGTTAGCCCCACCCATGTGCAAGTTGTCTCAGGTTACCTCACACAAAGTCACCCCAAAACTTTGGTGTTTTGGCACTCTTCAGAAATCAAGACATTTCTTCAATTTTCAGCCATTTCTTCGGTAAGTACATTGATATTGTGTCAAATAAGAGATAAATGTATTGTTTTTTGTGTATGAACAAATAGTACTTTATCATTTTATATCATTTTCCTTTAAATGGAAAGATGAGTTTTATTAGCTTGCGTTCAAAGCTAATCTCTAGGTCAAATCATTAGCCTTACAGAAAGATAGACTGCCAAAGAATTCAGCATGTGAACAACAAACATTAAATGTCTTGTGATTAATTATATATTAATTTACCAATAAATGCATCATAAATTGTTTTGTAGAGAAGATTATTTTCATAAATTAACTTTTTTTTAAAGATGGGCTTAAATGGTACAGTGCCACAAAACGCATGCAAACTATAGCCAACACAAGCTAACCTTAAATGTAAAAAACTTAACATTTCTCAATGTGAGCTCAATAAAAATAACTCTTATGCTTGGTCCACATTATATTTAAGCTCCATACATGTCTTTTTAAACAAATCTTAGATTTTTAAAGGAAAACAATGTCCTTTTTCACAATTACTGACAGTGGTACCATTTAAGCCCACTTTATGTGTTTCAATGAGGAATTCTTCAAATTACAAACTTTGATCAATTTTCTGTGTGAAAGTGTTAGGCTAAATGATAACATTTCTTTGTCTGCTTTTATCTTCCATACTACCTTAATTTACAACTATATTTTGATAAAAATAAAACACTGTGTAGCACCATTATATAGGCCTAATAGATGTCTGCTAATGTGTATCATTTGTTTTCAGTGAGAAAATGCCAAAAAGGAAAAACTACAGCACCTGTTCAAAAATCGTAGAGGCATGTCGCCTTTACCATGAGGGCACAGTTAAAAACTTGTCTTTGCTAGCAAAACAGTTTGGAGTGGACAGAATATTTTAAATACAGCCACTGAAAAAAATTATATTGTTGTTTTACTTCTTTAAAAACAATAAACTTTTAAATCATTCATGATGTGGGCTTATTTGGAACACATGCGGGCTTAAATGGTGCCAAAGTACCAATTAAGCCCATGCCAGACTTCTGACTTTATTCCTAAATTATCTTAATTTTATATTCTAAAATGTACATTGACTAATTAATACAATTTCAAATGAGAGATTAATATTTCATTTTAACAAATTATTTTTCTTATAAACTATGTCAATATCTATGAAAAAAACCTAAACTTAGATTTTGGTGGGCTTAATGGGTACACTTACCCTATGCAATTAATTTTGAACATATAATGTTCATTTGAATACAAATAAGTGTGTGGAATATTAAAATCCAAAGAGCTGAGAAAACATTTAGTTCTGATGTTCTGCTCCAAGACAGTTAAATATGAACTCATCCAGACTACAGTTGATTTACATTGATCGTGCAGCATCTCTCTCTGTGTGTGTGTGTGTGTGTGTGCGTGAGAGAGAGAGAGAGAGAGAGAGAGAGAGAGAGAGAGTTCTGAGCTACTGTGCAAGCATGTTGGCATTCTGCCTATTATGAGCTGCTGTAATGATTCATTAATAATGTGGAGTGTGTGAGAGATTGATTGAGTGTGTGTGTGTGTGTGTGTGTGTGTGTGTGTGTGTGTGTGTGTGTGTGTGCAAGAGAGAGAGGGTGTTGGATTGCAACACATTTCATTAACTCAAACACTTCAAAAGTTCCAATCAAACTGACATGAGTGTAGAAAACACAAACACACTCACCCACACACAATCAACCAGAGCTCATCTTAACATTATATCAACAAACTTTTTTAAAGAAACGTCTTCAAATAATAAAAATAAACATCCTAATTACATAACGATACAATTTTTCAAGCAAAGTTTTCCTTTTGTGTTTCAATTAAATAATTTATTTTAATTATTTATTCGTATAAATATGGTGAATAACTGATAACAGAATTTAATTTGGATAAATGAATCCTTTAAAAGTGTCTAACAGGCTACTTTATGCAGTGGTTGAACTTCTTAACTAACCCATCAAACATGAAGTCTTCAGCACAGCAGTGCCACAAGCACCAATCGAATGTCCCTGAAAGATGCTTTAATCTTTCATTGTACCTCAAGCATTTCAAGGATTCATCTATAACTCAATAGAAGTAATTTCAAAAGATGTTCTTCATTGTTCCGTAAAGAGCTGAAGAAGAATTCTGTCTCCATGGCAACTTGTCATCCTGGTACCCAGCATCTTTTAATTTCCTTAAAAAGCACTGGATTTCAAAACATCTTTTCACTTTTTGCTTATCTGACAGAACTGATTGAAATGTAAAAACTGTCAACATGAAGGAGAATATATCTTATTTAGCAGCTAGGCAGACTGGCAGGCATTAGACATTTACTGGTTTATAGACTCCGTACATACACATCTACAAACTTTAATGGCAGAAGGTTCATACATTATGACTTTACGAACTTAGCTCTTTGTCATCATTGCTTTACTTACAATCTATTTTGCAATTTTTAAGAGTGGTTTAAGATGGAAGATTTTCTATATGCGGGCTTTTTTCTAAATCTAATTCTAAGGTTTTTTTTTTTGTATCCCTAATAATACTGCTGTTGTGCAGTCACACCAGGCATTTAAGAGGTTTTGGTTATGACTGAAATGTAGAGTGACAAGAAACCACAGAAGTCATTAATTTGACAATTCACAACACTTTAGGGAAAATCTGACTAACCACTTGCCCTGATATTTTAGTTCAGCATTTATAGAAATTTAGTATGCTTGTACAACTCCATTGAATTAATTGCTTGTGCTTGTAATATTCTCAGTATCACTTGAATAAATTGAAATGCAAATGCAAAATGTGGTCTGAAAGTGGCTTCATTAGAGCTCATTACCAAATTAAGAGATATTGGAAATGTAATTCTGAAGCAATCAATCTTCAATTTATTTATAAATTAAATTTTAATTTAATTGATGATTTTCTCTATAAAGTGAAAAATGTCATTACTAGCACACAGAGTATCACATTATTCCAAAATCCACCTGAAACCACAATCAAATCTATGTTACTTATAACTTTTTTTTTTCTTTTTTTTTTTTACCATACATGTAACATGGTTTAATAAGGTTTCTCATCAAAAGGGCCCCTTATTAACAAAATGTGTTGTGTTACAGAAAACGCACAAAGCCAGCGACTCGGCTTCAATCTGTCAGTCATTTATTTGTTGACAAACAAGTTTCACTGTTACAACAAATATTAGTGAGAGGTCATTCAACCACAGGAGGAAAAAATGGGATAAAAGAATAAATAAAATCATATTTGTAATGATAAAAAAAATCTAATATGTGCCACATTCATTTTACCCCCAGACATTTTAGCAGAAAAGTTTTTAATTTTTCCCTCCGTGAAATAAATAACCATTCATTCCCCACCAGAAAAAATAAAAAATAAAAAGGCAAAAAGAAGGTATGCTGGATCTCTGCAGCTAAATCACACAAGTGCACCTCTGTCTGAATGAAAACGACCTCCGTTGATCATATACCATAATACCTCTCATATCTCTACTCCAAAATGGCAACATATTTTCAATGTTGGGCTTCCTTTCTTCATTCATCTACAAGCCGGTGTCTATAAATCAAAGAGAACGAGGAAAATAGGAATTATTTTTTGTCTATCCTCTCATTTTTGTTTTACTTGCCATTATTCACACTGAAATGAAGACTTGAATGTAAAAGATATAATTAAAAAAAAGCGAGGGATCAAAACTTGTCATTGAGGACGAGACCACCGGGAGAGAAAAGGAAATGATCTGAAATCACCATGGTTACAGTAGTGGAGGGCGTAGGAACAGAATAAGCACTATCCTGTGTAACACTTGTGTCTGTACATTTACATAGAAATATTGTAGAATTATCCAGTATTAGTTATTCCCCCACTTCTCGATATTTGTTATTAATACAGCAAAGAACAGAAATGATGTCCAAGAGCACATGGTGAAGACGCCCTTCTTCATATTGTTCTCTGTCACAGCAAAACGTGCTGCTTTTCACCATGTGAGAAGAAGAAAAAATATTTAAAAATCAAATATATGGATACAGAAGGTATTAAAATAGTTTTCGAGTCACAGACTTGATTGGTGTTGACTAGATGCACTGAGCTACTAACAATGTTTTTTGGCAGTCATTTGTATTCCTTTGGGGTCGCAGAGAGTAAAAAACCCTCGAAACCTCACACTCCCCCACAAGGTTATACAGCAAATCCATTTTCGGGTCCATTTTCCCTTGAAGTAGAAGTGCACTACCAATAGAATCCAAAGAATGTCAGGTTTCATTCCTTTACAAGCAAGAGTAATCCTCTCCTGAACAGAATACAAGATTGCCTCCCAAGGTTTGTTGGTGCAGTTAATTTCTCTGCGGACACAGAAAAGCAAAAGTGAACAACTGCGGACGACAGAACAGTACGGAAACGTAGAAGAGCCAGCAGAGGTCAAAATGTCATGGGTTAGGGGTGTGAATGCGACTGGGTTTGGCGCCCTCTATAGGCTGGTGACCATGTGTGCGGTTTCCCTTGGTGTTTCTTCAGGTGAAAGCTCATCTTTGGGTGGGACGATAAAGCCGTCACTGCTGCCGCGGCCCAGTTGGTAGTAGCTATGCAGCTGGTGCAGATGGTTACGCGAGCCCAAGTTGGGCATGCTCTTATAATACACATCGTCCGGCTCACCGCTTCTGGGGAGCGTGTGCATGTCACCACCGCGGGGCAGCGAATGCATGTCAGAGCGCTCAGGGTCGGGCAGCGTGGGCATGCTGGTGTAGAGCGAGTCTCTCTGCGGTGATGGAGTCTCTTCCGTTTGCTCCTCTGTCAGCAGAGGGAAGAAACTCATGCTGTTTTCTTGCGGAAGGCGCCGTCGTGATGAAGAAGCCGAGCTAAAGGTGGAGGGAAGAGGCTGGATGTGGCGTGGAAGCAAGGGTGCATTGGACTCTTCCCTGATCAGCTCCAGCCCTAGACAGTCCTCGTGTGGGAAAGACACAGAGTCGTCCAAACCCAATGCCAGATTGACGGGCAGCATGTGCGAGTCTTTGACCCCGCCTCCATTGCTGACTTCGTTAACCAGCTTGTTCATGAGGTTGCGTCCGTGCTCGGCCGTGCGGTCGTGGTTGTTCAGGTAGGTGGGCAGGTAGTTGGAGGTGAGCTCTTTCAGGATCCGTTTCTCCAGCGTGGTCTCTTTGTGTACGTTGTACGTGCGGTCGATGATTTGCACGCAGTCGCTCATGTAATCAGCACTGGCCAAGCTGTAGCTGTTGCCTTGGTTACCATTCAGTGGTAGAGTATCCATGGCACTTGTATCCCGAGCATTGTTCAAGATTCCCTCTGCAAATGGAGAGTGAGAGAGAAGAGTAATTAAAATCAGCTTGCGCCTGGCGCATCTGTAAGACCGACATGCAAAACAGCTCGCTGAAACAAACCGAAAAACCTTGAAACCATTTTCCCCTGAGGTGGACGCTCATTGAGGTTCCAAACCAGTTCTATTTTGAGTATTGATTGGATTTGTCAGGAGTTCAAGGCTGATGTGAGGTTTAAAACTCATTTCAGAATATACTGAAATGTGCCAGCTAAGCCTGCAATGATGGACTTACCTGTCAAACTCATCTTTTGGCTATGAATTTGCAACCTCGATTGTCCTCATCTCCAATAGCAAATAATACACAAATCACTCTGCAAAGCCGGCAAACACAACAGAAACACAATGCACGAACACTAACACACTACAATACACAACAGCTAATGCACGCAAAGCATTCAACAAACCAAATCATGCTGGCCTTTATATAACACTCATGTATCATTGGGTACAGAGAGAGCAGCTTCTCCGCCTATCTATCTATCTATCTATCTATCTATCTATCTATCTATCTATCTATCTATCTATCTATCTATATATATATATATATATATATATATATATATATATAAAGTTAATTAACTTTTGCATTTTATCAGTGTCTTGATGTTAAATTCTTCATAAAAAGAAGCATGCAAGCGTGGGGTGATAACAAATTATCACACTCTTATAACAAAATGTGGGATCACTTTCTTGTTTACCAATTTTTAGTTTCAACATTTAAGCACAAACAAATAAATAGCATTTGTTTTACTTATCAGTGGCTTAGACAAATAAACACATTTTAATTGGTGGAAAAAGACCAGGGTTGCAAATCACTTTGTGTTAAAGAAGAGATGAGAAAAATTAGGTTTTCATTTTAATGAAGTTGAGAGTGCTCTCCGATTAGAATATCGACTAAAACATCTCTTAGCAGAATGGCGTTTACTATAGTTTTAGGGAAATAGTAATAACGTTAAGGGAAATTACATTTGGTAAGCAATGTTTAGTTTGACTCCCATACTTGTCTCTCTGTAGGGCTCTTAAAGGACAGCATGGAAAAAGGAAAGAGAAAAAGGTACAGGTAAGCATTCATAGTGACCGCTCAATTAGAACATGCACACAGACCTCTCAAATACAGACACACACCCCCATGTCCCTTTGCAAATCCCAGGATGCACATGTAAATGCCATAAAATTGTGCTTTAAAGACCCTTGACTGTCTGGAGGGCGCATAAATGGATTCTGTCTCCATTAGTGACGCGCTCCACTCTGAACGCAGTTCGGTACTTGTATTCGGTATGAGAGTTATTGATCGGGCTAAAGAGGAACATTAAAAGTGGCCTGGGATCTATTCGTAATTTCGGGGCTTTTATTGATATTAGATTTCAAGGTCGTTACAATGTTGTCAACGTAGATGATGAGGTTGTTATCCAGCACTCGCCCCTCCCCACTGACACTGTCCAGAAAACGTCTCTCTCTCTGTCTCGAGTGCCTTCTGAATTCTTTTCAGATCTTTGCGTTAGTGGAAATGGCGGTAACAGGTGGTGATGAGGAGAAAGCAGATCACCAGTGCAACAGACAGACAGGGCGAGATGGAGTGAGACAGCTGCATGCAGAGATGTGTTACTGCTAATAGGAGAAGCCAGGCCTCCTGCGTGCATCTCAGCGTGAGAGCGCTGTGGATTCATGTTCTAAAAGAATGTGATAGGCATATGAAGTATTGCTTTAAAAAAACTTTTTTCTATGCAGCTCTGAAAAAGCGTGCTCTGTTGAGACATATCAGTGTTGTGACACACCACTAAATACTTCTAGCATCTGTCCAATACCTTTTGCGTGAGACACATGAGAGTGATTTTCTGAACACTTTGATTGAAATCTTACTCCGTGTTTTGCATGCATGGAGCAAATTTATTTTTAGTTGCATCAGTTCTGTGACACACCACAGAAATACCTAGCACCTATAGACCAGACGATTTGGTATTATAATTCAAGTTGCAGTTGCATTTCTGTTTAGTTAAAAGATGTTGTCAAACCATGGATCTTCTGAAATGCCAGACATTAATGCATTTCTAAAGTTTGCAGATGCATTTGTTATGACGCGCAGGTACTGAAATGACATGGCGAAAATTGCAGCATAAGGGCATGGCAGATTTCTGGTCTGAAAGAGCACTCAAGATATGTGAAGTCTTACGGAGTGTTTGCATGAAAGGAAAGCATTTATTGTTTTCAGCTGCACGAATACTTTGACCGTGTAGCGTCACAGTCCAAACCTGTGCACAAGGCACATTAAACTGGTACTATATGTCTTCAGTCCAGTATGGACAGTTTTGTCTTGTGATTAAGCACTAATGCAAACATAAGTTTGAAATCGCATTTCTCTCTAGATTAAAAAAATGTTCTACCTTGCTTTTCCTGAAATGCCAGGCCTACTACAAGCAATGCAGCATTTCTGGCCAAAAATCAGAGTGTTTGCATATAGGGAATGCATCATTATTTTCAATGGCATCAGTGTTGCAACATATCACAAAAACTGTCTAGCATCACTGTCAAAACCCTTCTGCATGAGACACATTTTAGGCAAAAATAAATGTGTTTCCCGTGATCCTCCTGAAATGCCAGGCCTTCTGGAAGCATTGCTGCATGAGTGCATGAACACTCTAGATGTGTGATGTATGCATTCTGCATGAATACTGCAACATGCCAAAAAAACTGTGTAGCATCGCTGTCGCTTATAGACTGGCACATCTTCAGAAGAGTATTCTATTTTGTGTTATGATGCATTTATTCAATTTGCAGTCGCATTCCTGGCTAGATTAAAATGTCCTTATCCCATGATTGTATCAGGTCTCTTGAGGTCATTGCTGCAGATTTTTGGTCTGCAGATGTACTGTAATGAAGTCTTCACATGCAAGAGGCACATTCATTGTTTTGAGTTGCATCAAGTCTAGTTTGCCTGTCCAAACCCATCTGCACCAGACACATTAGTGTGACATGACTTCAAAGGAGCGGGTGATTTGATTTTACTCTGCAATTAGGCACTAATGCATATAAAGATTGAGTCGCATTTCTGTCAAGCAGCTAAATGTAGCTATCAGTTATTATAATTATTTCAGCTTGATGAACTCATTTTTCATTGGGAATTACATGTTTGTTTGGCTCAGACTGTACCAGACAAAAGACAAAGATGACCGCAGACACATTCAGAATGAAGGCAAATAGCGGAGCCCTTATCCCCAACTCACACACACACACACAGTTAGTGCACTGGAAGTCAAAGCAACGGAAGAATGCAGCACACCTTGAGTGTTGTACATGCTGAGGGTGGGGTTGTTATAGATGGCTGAATCGCCCAGTAAGGTGTTATAGGGGTTGTTAGAGGCGTGAGCGCGCAGCAGAGAGTTTGGGATGAGGTGATTGGCCATGGCACCTGATACAGCCGCACAGATGGAGAGAAGAACACACAGAGAAGATCAAACAAATGCAGCAACAATGTTAGCATCGTTATCATTCAGACGACTCATCAGCAGCCACTGATAAAAAAAATAAATAAAAAGCAAGAGCATTCAACCAATGTTAGCACTCTGACGGTCTATGGGAGTGAGTTCTGCAGTGCATTTTAAATGAACATGATCTCTTTTACAAAGACCAAAAATATTGAAGGCTAATTTTGCCCCTATGGCATATATAACCCCCCCCCCCCCCCCCCCCCAATCAAATGCTTTCTAGAATGTATGGAAGCCCATTTCCACTTCATAAAGACAAATAATGCTGTATTAAATTATAATTATGAGATACTAAGTCATGATGAGCTAAAAGTCTAGTATTATTGTAAAGTAATAAATCTCATATTTTTGACTTCTTAATTTAGACTTTATCTCGTTAAGAATTACTTTTCATAATTATGACCATTTTTCACTTTTCATTTTCATGTAATAACTGATTTGCATCTCACAATTTCTATTCTATTCTATTCTATTATTCTATTCAAGGTTTTTATCACATAATGACTTATGAATTTGAATTCTCATAGTTTAGACTATCTCATTATGACAGTAATTATGACAGTATCTCATAATTTGGACTTTGTCAATTTAGGTTTTTATGTAACAACTGACTTTTTCATCTCACAATTTACTAGTTCTGTCATAATCTTATAACTCTTTTTTTATTGCATAATTATAAATTATCTCATAATTTCAACCTTTTTGTCATAATATTAATATAATCTCTTAATTGTGTATTTTCTTGTAATTTCCTCGTAATCTCCCAGTTTCCATGTTCTGTCAGTCTCATAATCACATAATTGTGATTATCTCATAATTATGACTTTTTATGTAATGATTTACCTTTTTTTTTTTGGGCAGAAAAAGGCTTCCATAGAAATGAGAATGTTCCTCCCCTAATCACCTAGTGTACATCTGACTGGCAATAGCATGCACATCATGTAACAACACATCTATGTATCAACCATTTCATCTACAGTACAACCACTCTATGTGTCCATTTGTAGACTATGTGTATTATGTTTGTGTATTTATAGTTTTTTATAGTGTATATACTGTACATAAAAGTGTACTGTTATTTGTTAAATGTGTCAGTGGTATTCTGCACTGTCTGGAGCACGCTTCCAAGCTTTTCACTCACCAAGGCACACATGCTGTTGATGATGTGACAATAAACCTGATTTGATTTTTGATTTGAAAAGGCTAGTGGATATTTAAAATGGGTCAACCTCTTTGTGTTTTGTTCAAACTTCCCTTAACACAGGAAAGTAATCTCTGCTCATCAAACCATCACACAGGTGTTTGATATTCGCAGCAGTGGTGATAAATAGGGATGAATTTACAGACAGAACTTCTCTGAAAGGTTGTTAACATGCAAGCGTGCTTTAACATTCTGACAGTTCTATCTCTCCAAGATGTCTTGAAAATTCATTGCCTTTAAAGCACTGCTTTTGTAACGAATTCCCCTCCATCTTCTTCACTTTCAAGAAAATTACTGCTGGATTGAAATGTCCAGTTGTGAGCAGTGAATCTATTATTATTCTGAACCTCTCGGCAGGCCCACATAGAATCTGTGCCCACCCATGTCCACAAAATTGGATTTTCACAATATTTTACATCTCCTGCCCCCTGTGTTTGTTTATTAAATAATTTAGCTAATTTAATTATGCTTTTAGTTATCAATAAGGATATAATGCTTTCAGTTCAGCTCTCGTTTTTTGACTTTGCAATAACAGGACTTGTTATAGCCTATTTATTTATTTATTTTTATCTGCTTATTTAAACCAAATAAACAAGTCCGGATGTGATCCTAACCCAAAGGACTAGTCATCCAGAAGACCTACCAACTAGTCAATAAAAAAAAAAACATTATGTAATCATTTTCTTTTTTATTCTGCAATGAAGACCTTGTCCAATATGAATAGTGATTATCAGCGTAGGCATGTTTATTATGCTGGCGGCTAATTATACACCTCTGAAAATCATACGCTGAACACTGAGATAAGCACCTTCGGTGATACGACACAGAAAGAAATACACCGACAGGGAGGTTCACTGAGACTGAAGTTAAAAAGCAGCTTTTTCTGCAGAGGAAACTATTACACAACACTTCAAAAAAAAAAAAAACCTCTCCAAAAGTGAGCTAAACCTCCATGGCAACAACATCCCTTTGAGGAGGTAAAAAATGATTCATAAACAAATTATGGCTGTCAGAATTAACACATTAACATGATTAAAAATCTGTAGTGTGCAATAATTAAAATGTGTTCAGTTAACACATTTGTCAGATTTTATAAGCTAAACACTAATATTAAGAATAAAGCCATACTATTAGGGTAGCTAACTACTATATTATACAATCATATTACTAGATAGGTTCTGTATATACACACGGTTATATATTGAATATAAATAAATACATGAACAAATAGAAAATAATAATAAATTGTAATTAATATTTATATATTTAAACTAACTGGCAGTCCTAAAATAAGTTTAAAAAGGTTTTCTTTGACTACAGAAAGTTTTCTGTAGTTATTGTAATTCTTTGATGGTTTTGGGTCTCAGAGTGTGATCTGTCCTGTGACCCACAGGTTGACTGTGTGTGTATGTGTGTGTGTGTGTGTCTGGATGAGTCTTGTGATTTCTCTGTATGTCTCTCACACACTTTTCCTCTGAGTTGGGCTTTGTGTTTCTGGTTAATACGTCTGTCCGTTCTGAGCAGCGTGAGTGATGGAGCATCTCTCACACACACACACACACACACACACACACACACACACACACACACACACACACACACACACACACACACACACACACACACACACACACACACACACACACACACACACATTTTGGTTAAGTGCTGAGAGCCTAATTATTGCCATTGTGACACTTCCTCTCTCTAGAGAGTTTCAATCCATCATCATAACAGAACATTAGTGCCTCTCTGATCAGAACACAGAAAGAAAGAGAGAAAGACTGAAATCAGCTTCATAGAGGTGTCTGATATTCAGAGCAGATCTTCATTTCCCTGCACACTGCATTTCCCTGTGTGTGTGGGGGGTGGGGGGGGTAAGTTCAAAACTGTTCTTATAAGTGAGCTAAATCTGATAAAAACTGCCTCGACTGGAAAAAATGGCTCATATATCTAGTATTTTCTTTTGTAATTTTTTTTCTTTTGTCTTTCCTCAAATAAAGGTGGTATTTTTAAACATTACATATACTTATTGGAATCAGGGCATTTGCACCTCTACACTTTCTCATATCTCAATAAATGTATAGATTTATTAGATTAGATGACCTAAAATGTCCTCAAATTACATAAACAAGAGTGATTTTATATACACAGAAATCATAGTCAGTGCAAATAAAGTGTTTACTTTAAAGTTTCAACTTTTGTGAAAATA